>NC_087212.1:20811378-20841378 GCF_015104395.2 Macrobrachium nipponense | reverse complement strand
ACAGATAGAAATAAAAATGAACTTCAAAAAAGAGGAAATGATTAATGCCATTTCAAACGTTTTTTAGAAAACGAAGTGCAACAGGATGGTATTTTTGTTTGTTTTTTTGTTTAACAGGATGTTATTCACAGGATGGCCAGCTGTTTAGTGGAACATTACTCACGTGTTTGCTATTTTAGAAATTATAATTGCGTTGCAGATATGAGACTCTTAGCCACGGGTTGGTGGTGGCCTGTGCTGTTGGCCTATAGCTGTGCCAGACGTACGATCGTGACTAATTTTAACCTTAAATAAAATAAAAACTACCGAGGCTTGATGATTTGACGGTGGAGGATAAACATAACAATATGCAGCCCTCTAGCCTCAGTAGTTTTTAAGTTCTGAGGGCGGACAGAAAAAGTTCGGACGGACAGACAAATAGCCATCTCAAGTTTTCCTTTACAGAAAACTAAACCTGTAATTGATGACTATCAATCCCCTACAATTCAGTGTGCATTGATGCTATATCTTAGGCCCCGTCCACACGGTCAAGCTTTGGTCGAGGAACTTTGACCGATGTGACGTCAGAAGCGTAGAAACAGCGAGAAAAATCAGAACTTTGCCGCGGTTTCTCCGCTTCTGACGTCACATCGAACAAAGTTCGTTGAGCAAAGCTCGGCCGTGTGGACGGGGCCTTATAGGGTCTCTGGTTACGAGTGTTGCCTTCGACTCCCAGTTTTCTTTCTCGGACCAGTTCTGAATGTATCGGATATCTCCGCATTATTTGTAAGGCACTTGATATCCTATCCACGGAGATGGTTGTATGCACGACACATTCCCATGGTGCGCTCATATTCTGGCTATTTTCTTTCCCTTGCATGTCAGCCTTTTTGGAAACTATGTGAATGCTGGTTTTTAAGATCTATGAAGTGACAGGACTGTAGTAGCTACGAGTATGCGTGTGCTGATATGCAGAAGAGTTTTCTGTGGAAATATGGAACAGGCCAGAGTCATGACAAATTGAATGCCTCATATATTGCTGACATGAGAAACCTTTAAAACAGCACTTCTTTCATGGCATTGCAAGTTATAATCATCATTTACAAAAAACGTTTTTTTCAAAGTTAGAAATAATAAACTCGTAAGTGACTGTCTGTATATATGTTACAGTAAATGTTAAATATTCATAAGTACATCTCATATCCCAGGAGATAATACTAAACACACAAAACAGTGTATATGAATCACTGTTTCGCCGCGTTTAGTACTAGCCCTCGGGGATCAAATGTTCCTAAGCGATTTGATCATTTCACATATTCCCCAGGGATTTCGTGAAAATTCCTAATTTCACATATTTACTGTAATATACACAAACAGGGTAAAAACATGTGCCAATAGATAATTGCGCATTCACACATTAACAATAGGTACAATATAGATTTTTGCTGCATTCTCGAGCTTGAACCATCTACTACTATGTACAACCCAGTTCCCCTAGTCAACCGAACTTTTGGATCTGACCCATTGGTATCAGAGCCCATTTAGACCCGGAGTAGGTCCTGGTCATTGGAATCGCTTGGAACTATTATTCTAACGCTATTTAAGATATCTTGTAATGAAATGAGATTTTGCATGTAAGCAAGAATTTAGCAAGCTACTACTCAATATCCTCCTAGAGTTCAAGAAATTTATTAGGCAACTGGGAAATTGGCACTTTTTCATTACCAATAACATTTCAGGATACAGAAAAAACATTCTGCCTCGCGAGAGAGAGAGAGAGAGAGAGAGAGAGAGAGAGAGAGAGAGAGAGAGAGAGAGAGAGATAGTCTTACCGTTGACCTTGGAGAGAGAACGAATCTTCTACTGCTACTGAAACCAAGTGAGGGACAACTGTTTTTTAAAATATTTAGCTGCTGACCCACATTAGAAATATCGTAGGAAGTGACTTGAGTCACCATGTTAAATTTATGTGCGTGTGTGCATATGTACGTATATGTATGTATATTGTTATTACTGGAGCAGCTTCTTGGTGGAAATTTTTGATTACTGTTTGCTTGTTGGTTTGGTTTGTTACTCGAGTGGGTGGAGAATATTTAAAGCAAGAATTCGCACCTCTTTTAAACACCTTGGTTCTGTTGAAAGTGCTCAAGGCTGCATCCCTTGATTCTTGCTTCAGTAAAAATGTCACACACAAGAAATGAGTAATCAAATAGAATGAAAAAATAAATTAACTATCAAGAACTGGAATAAGCGCATTCACTCACGTGCAGAGACTAATTACTTGACTTACGTGTCCCGGAGAAGTGACTGAAACTTGAATGACTTAAGTTCTCCCATAGGAACAGGCTCTTAGCTTTCTGCTTAAAGGAAACTATTGTGCCGGCTTTGTCTGTCCGTCCGTCCGCCCTCAGATCTTCAAAACTACTGAGGCTAGAAGGCTGCAAATTGGTATCTTTACCATCCACCCTTCAATCATCAAACATACTAAATTACAGCCCTCTAGCCTCAGTAGTTTTTATTTGATTTAAGGTTAAAGTAATCGTACTTCCGGCAACGCTATAGGTACCAAAAGCATAGGCTACCACCAGACCGTAGCTGAGTTTTATGGGTCGCGGCTAAGAGTTTTATGGGCTGTGGCTGAAGCCACCACCGGACAGAAAACTCAATTGCGCCGAAGAAACTTTGGCGCATTATTTTTTACTTGTTTACGAGTGATACAGATAATGGTAATCTATTGCGACTGTAAATTACTTTATGCTTCACATGGACAAGGCAATGCCAGCTAACCTCTGGAGTGGTGCGTGCCCACGCTGATTATTACATTAAATAAAATCAAACAAATACCTATATATATATATATATATATATATATATATATATATATATATATATATATTAAAACTGGACGTAATGTGTATGTGGAGGAGATGAGAGATGAAATATAGAGAATGCAAGAGTGAAAGTGCTTCGTTTAAATTCTAGAATACTTGAAAAGGTAACCAGAGTTTATTGTGGAGGCTGGTATGAAGTTGAAGAATAGAAAGGCACGGAAGTTGGTGGCATTATACGTGAGGTCCTGCAATTGGTGATATTGTGATGAAATGGCTGACCATTACATGTCGTAATTTCTAGATGTTACCAAACACCTTGGTGTGCTAAGTAATGTTAAGCCCCTATAACTCTGTCATCTTCACTCTTATACAAAGGAACAATGGTTTTTCTTACTCTCTCCTTCCAATATGTTCCCTCCATCCAAACTTCCCTTACACACCTTGGTCAGCCATTCATTCACATATTCCCACGTTACTTTAGCATTTTACTTGTAATTCTATAAACCACGAATTCCTTCCCTTTTTTCTACCTTTTGAATATATTTATTTATAATAATCCTTTCGTCTCTTGCATCATTTCGATGTATGTCACTTCTGTTCTCCATATTCTACAAATCTTTAAAATATCTATTTCACCAACAGAAGACTATATTCCCTTTGAAAAGCATCTCACAGTTAGCTTCTGTTCTAAGATTCATTGTGCGTTTTCTTTTCTCTGTTTATTGTCTTCCGTCAAGAACAGTTTCAGATTCTCCCAAAGATTAAATGTATTTCTTGTTAGTATGCGTATATTGTGTTATGCGTGTTTGTGTTTGTATGTGTGTATATTATGTACAAACTAACAGGCGGTTAAATGCTCCATTGAGCCGCGGCCTTGAGAAAAAGTCTGAAGGAATGGTTCACCATTTCCACTTTGCAGCTTAATTATTAGGGAGATGCTTCGATGAAAACGGGAGTCGTTATACGGATTTCTCTCTCTCTCTCTCTCTCTCTCTCTCTCGTCAGATTCTTGGACGTGGCGTCGAAGTCTATACGAATACCCCGAAGGGAAAAAAAAAAGGTAAGAAGGTCCTCTGAATTTTTATATCCATAAGGATCTGAATCACCAATAAACAATGGATCTCTAAGGGCAAAGAATGACAAGGAATTTCTGTTGGAACTCGTGTCTCACTTTAGTTCTTCTTGCCCCTCGAATCAGAAATTTTCCACGCTATCGTGTCTTTCTTCTTCAAGTCTGTGGCAGCACCCGCTGCAAGAACAACGCTTTTATTTTTATCTGTAGTTTTTGTCTTCTGTAAAAGAGAGCTCTTGAGATGGCTTTGTTGGTCAGTCTGCACCATTTCTGTCCGCCCTCAGATCTTAAAAACTACTGTGGGGCTAGAGGGCTGCAAATTGGTATGTTGATCATCCACCCTCCAATCGTCAAACAGACCAAAATGCAGCCCTCTAGCCTCGGTAGCTATTATTTTATTTAAGGTTAAAGTTATTTATGATCGTGCGTCTGGAAACACTGTAGGACAGGCCACCATCGTTAAAGTTTCTTTTGCCGCGGCTCGTACAGCATTATACCGAGCCTACCGAAAGATATATCTATTTTGGGTGGCCTGTACAGAAACCTCGAGTGCGCCGAAGAAACTTCGGCACATTTTTCACTTGTTTACAGATGAAACTGGATTTCTGTAAATCAGATCTTCCTGTAAGAAGCCATGTTTGATTTGATATTTGGAATAGTTGTGGCCGGTTTAGTGTATTGTTCCTCATCAATCTGCACATCACGTGTGTAGTGCGAGTATGCCTTCTGTAGCCTTTTTCGTCTAGGAGCGAATAATGAGTCGGAGTAATATACTTGACACAAACCGCCCTCCCCATATGCTGCGAGACCTTCCCTCGTCCCCGCCGTCGCTTCATAATGAAAATCGATCACCACATCCCTTTAATTGAACATAAAATTTTAGCAGACGGTCCATACGAAGACCGTACTCACTTTGCGCGCCTGTACCGCGGCGCTCCCCTAGAAATTCATTATCTGGGGGAAGAGAAGATAAAGAAGATAAAAGAGTCCAAAAACCAAAAGATGCTAAAGATGGTCGATGATGATGATGCTCCGAAATTTACAGATTAAAACCTAGACGTCATCAGGTGCTGATGTCCTTAATAACACTTCCATTGCGGTCCAGGACGGGTTCATTACCGCAGAGACTTCGGGAGAGATCCCATGGAAGGGAAGACCAGTTGGCTAATGAGTCCCTTCATTATAACTTTCCCCTTCAAGATTGTAGAATCTGTTAAGTAGCCGGGGATTATTGGCTCTACATATCAGCTCTGAGCAGCTTTACTGCCGCGATAATTAAAAAAAAAAAAAAGTTCCCTGAAAATATAATAGTTTTTTATTCTAAGGCCATCTCGATTGACATGGTGGATCTGGAATCTGTTAGATGCGTTTAGTTTTTTATTGGGGTAGTGGGGATTGGCCCCCAGAATGGATAGCTGATTTTGGTATACAGATGTTAGTTTGGTAATTTTCTTACTAATATACTTTGTGTAGTATTCTTCAGAATGAGATTAACAAATTTGGACAACTGGATCAACACTGAGGGCCCATAGTAGATAATTATAAATTTCTAAATGATATCGCGTTTGTGGTTTCCAAAAACTGACCATGTCTAATGTTGCTGTTCATGAATTACAGATAAATGAAATTCAGAGGAAAATGGCATAGTTTCGAGGTTCAAACAATGCTTGATTTTGGGGTGATAAAATATTTAGTGGAGTGTTGCTCGCTCCCCCTTCCCCTACCCTCTAAAAAAATATAGTATCTTTGTTTCCATTTTTTGTTATTCGTTCTATATAAGAAATCATTCCCTCTTAAAGGCTCTTGAATTTCTTTCTTTGTATCTGTGTTCTCAGATACAAAGGAATCCTTGATTTCTCATCTCAGGGTTTTACATCTCCCATCTCAGGGTAATTACATCTCACATTTCTATGAAATTACATCTTGCTTATCATGGATCCTCCACTTCCAATCTTAACCTCAAGGAAATTATAAGTCATATATCCTTGGGTTCTTCACTTCCATCTTCAGGAAACTTTAGCACTGTTACAACTTCCATCTCACATGAAGCACA
The DNA here is from genome assembly GCF_015104395.2 of Macrobrachium nipponense. NCBI lineage: Eukaryota > Metazoa > Arthropoda > Malacostraca > Decapoda > Palaemonidae > Macrobrachium > Macrobrachium nipponense. The sequence continues at coordinate 20,835,443 of NC_087212.1, read as the reverse complement.
TCTCACTTAAGGATTTTTGTTCTCCCATCTCAAACAAAATACACCTTCCATCTTCGAGAAGTAAGCACTCGAATCTCAAAGAAATTGCATCCCTCATCCCAGTGATCTTTTATCTCACATTTTGGGATGTTCCGTCACGTATCTCCAGGAAAGTCTAAAAACTTAGTGACGTCACGGTTCCCATACTACACACACGTGGTCGAGACAAAATGGTGCTTTCTCCAAGTGTGGTCGACACCAGAACGAATTGTTTGCTCGTGAAATCTTCCTTTTCTTCATTTATCCATCAGTTGAAATGCCAAACAACTGCTCTGTGCACGTCATTGGTTCTACTAATCTTTGTGTATATGAGAGAATTTGATATTGACTTTGCAACATAAGATATCTTTCAAAGACCCCAAAGCAAACAGAATTAGTCGTATTTTCTGTTGTTCCTCATCTCATAAAATTAGTTAGAAATAATTTCATGGACTTGGGGTTTTCTTAAGTAGTGGAGAATTTATTTCACATAATGGTCTACGATCTCGCTTCACTTCTCACGGATATTCTTTACTTACTCAGCTGAGGGAACTTCTTCTGTTTCACATCTCCGGGAACTTCCATCTCACACGAGTCAGGGACCCAACATTCCAAAGCACTTCAAAACCCTTTCTTTCACAGAAGGTATCGTCCATTAAGGAACTTGAGCGCAGATGGAGCTCAGAATCAGGAGGGAATAGAATAAGGAGACGGACATTTGAACAGAAAGAAGGAAGAGGCAAATCCGGAGAATACATCTGGGAGAGTGATGAAGAGGAATAAATTTTTCAGATCGAGGATTGGCCCACTTAGCTTCCATTAAGGGGATTAGGGCCAGCGTCTCCCTTTCTTCAAACACCTTTCAGCACTTTGGCCTGTTTATTCGTTATGATTCTCTCTCTCTCTCTCTCTCTCTCTCTCTCTCTCTCTCTCTCTCTCTCTCTCTCTCTCTCTGTGTGTTCGACTTATCCCACCTTTGTATGGTAAGGGATAATGCAAGACCGAAGATGATTTGTAATGAAATTATTAGTGGTTTGTTCCCTCCTGACTGTCCTGGTACTCAAATGCAGTGTGTATAGCTCTCCAATATGGAGAATACAATTCACAGTCGTATTATGAGACACCTTTCCACCTTCCTTTGCCTGTGTTTAGACTTCCGTAGAGTTTTATATATATAAACCAGTGACGTTATTAAATACAAATCCATTTATGTATAGTATATATATATATATATATATATATATATATATATATATATATATATATATATATATTGAAACATGTTCACAGCACCGAAACCCGATCTTTCATGTGAGAGTGCTAGGTATTAGCAATTCGGACACAAAGGTCATAAAGGCGTTAGAACCTAAGCACTATGTATATGAGTTTATCCCAAGCAGGCGCCTAGCGCCCAACATACCAGCGAATTTTACCCAACTCCCCGACCCATCAGAGCTCGAATTGCTAACATTTCATTCGACTTATCCCTTTCACCGTGACATACGATGGAATTAACACATGAAAATGTGTTTCACAAAAATCAATTCCTGGCTCACCACAGGACCGAACCCCAGTCTTTTGAGTGAGAGTCCAGGGCATTAGCAATTTGGACACAAAGGTTATAAAATGAGTTAGAACCGAAGTACTATGTACTTGAGGTTTTTACCCGTGCAGGCGCCCAGCGAATTTTACCCATCTCCCCAACCCATCAGTGCTCGTAAGTTAGGCGCTAGGTACCCACCCCAGAAAACCCCCAAGTATGTAGTGCTTAGGTCCTTTAACGACTTTTGCGTCCAAACTGCTAATTCCCTGGACTTGCACTCAAAAGACTGGGATTTGGTCCCGTGGCAAGTTAAAAATTTATGTATGTATATATGTACATATATTTATATATGTATATATACATATATATTGTTATTTTGTTAAAAAATTTCATGCTGTCATCAGTTTACCTTAGTAAAATCATTTATGTTACTTCCTCAACTATACATTTAGCAATTCTTTTTCTACATTTTATATACTAACTATACTCGACTAGAATTAGTTGCTTGACCTTATCCTTTTCACTGATCTGCTCCTTCTGAACAAGTATTATATATATATATATATATATATATATATATATATATATATATATATATATTATATTATATTCGTGAACCCCACCAGGACTTCTTCCTGGTACTTCCTAGTCTACGGCTCTTCTTCATATAGTACTATATCTTTAATCATTTCTCTCGAGGCAAAACCTTCTCACTCCTATTTTTTAGCCTCTGGAGACATGTCACCCCACCACTTAAATGCAGGTATTTCTTCAATGTCAAGACCAATGCTCTCCGTCCCTCGATCACGGCTCTATACGGTATCAGTGGACTTCAAAGAAAAGGATAGAAATGAAGAGGACGGGGCGCAATGTTCAAGTAGAGTTAAGTATATCCTAGTTTTACCAGACCACTGAGCTGATTGACAGCTTTCCTAGGGCTGGCCCGAAGGATCAGATATTTTTACGTGGCTAGGAACCAATTGGTCACCTTGCAACGGTACCTACAGCTTATTGTGGGATCCGAACCACACTATATCGAGAAATGAATTTCTATCACCAGAAATAAATTCCTCGGATTCCGCGTTGGCCGAGCCGAGAATCGAACCTGTTCAAGTACAAAAGTACATCTTTATTTAGTGTTGAAGTTTCCACTAGAAATTGCAGTTGTGTATTTTATATTTGATGACTTACATTGCGCGTATTTTCCCCTTATTAAGACAGATAGACACAAACAGACTGGCAGCCAAAGAGAGAGGTTCATTGACAGGTTGAAAACCTCTTACAAACAATTCAACAAATAAAAATGCTAAGACCGCAATCGCGTCATTTTCCGTTCGCGAAATGTTGTGGGAACGGAAGAGATAGTATGTCTTGAATCCTTGTGGCATTGCTTTCCTCCTTGTAGAGCATTAGTGATAGATATATATATATTCAAACGATTTCCTAGGAAGACGTCATATACGGATATAGTTATATATTGTTGTACTTTTGAATATCCAAGGAGGATGTAAAGTTCGTCTCGCGATAAACTTAACACAAACCACAAATTTTCCAGCTGCCTTTTGGGATTTTTCTAACATAGTTTATGAAAAAATAATGTTCTCAACTGGGATGTGAATAACTTAACAGTCTGTTCTCTATGACACACTGAATATTAACATCAACTCCAAGCTTTGAAATATAGATGAGTAAATACAGCAGAAATTGGCAGGAGCTTAAAGGGTAAGAGCAACACACCCAGGTACCTTGCATGTTCCGGAAAGTTGGGCCTTGAGAAATATGGATACGATTTCTGTGTGAGTTTCTATTTGATTTGCGTTTTTCTAGGCAATTGTCTGCAGCCTGCTAAAAAAAATAATAATAATTCGGCCATCGAGGTCAAACATGAATGTCAACAGCATAAGCAAAGCAAGCAACTTGGCTTTTTGCGAAGAGGTTAAGGTCAAGAACAGATTGTTTGTGAGTTTGTTCGAGATTATTATAGAATAAATTTCCTATCCTTTGTGAAATGGACTTTTTCAATAAAATTGTGTACGGATTTAGTTTTCTGTAAAAGAAAACTATTGAGATGGCTATTTGTCTGTCCGTAGATTTTAAAAACTACTAAGGCCAGAGGGCTGCAAATTGGCATGTTGATCATCCACCCTCCAGTCATCAACCATGCCAAATTGCAGCCTTCTAGCCTCAGTATTTTTTTTTTTTTTTTAGATTACCCGTGATCGTTCGTCTACACCGCTGTAGGTGTCATTAACACAGGCCACCACCGGGCCGTGGCTGAAAGTTTCACGGGCCGCGGCTGGGAGTTTCATGCAGCAATATACGCTGTACAGAAAATTCGATTGCCCCAAAAAACTTTGACGCATGTTTTACTTGTTTTATATCATAGAGACGAAATATTTAATCATGATCCCTATCATCAAGACCAGGATGAACTATTTAACTACAAGAATTCTCTACATTCATAAGCCTCATACTGTAACCTTTATATTTATTCAAAGACCTATCATTGTAACTATCTGTACAGGACGGGTTCTGAACTTTTAACCAGTACCCAAAAGTATGCAATCGCTGACGCACGTACACAATAGGAAATTAAACCGTATCATACGAAAAGATTTCTCTCTCACACACACACACACGTACACACCACACCCCCGACTCATAGCTATCTTCTGCGGCCGTGATCTGTGATATATATTTCTGAAGCCGTCTACGTTGCTTATATTTTTTTTTTCTTAGTTTTACCGTATTTTTTCCGTCGTGTGTCTGCAAGACTGTAAATCTGATGAGTTTTTATTTCTTTAATTAAGTTTCCCAATATCGCGAACAGCTCTTTTAATTCCGCAATTTAGTTCCTCTGTCAAGAAGACAGCTGCCATGAATTCATCAATCCCCAAATGCCCTGCACGGCATTTTCGTAGCTGACGCGGTCTCGTGCCAATTTTTTCATATTTCTCATAAGTTCAAATTGAAAGGTAGAGGATCTGTTCAGACAACGTCATTTCTCACTGGTTAGTATGCCTTGCCCTCATATGCAGAATATTTCTTTAAAAGACGCTTAATTTTACACTTATGTGAAAACGATGCACTTACGTGTAAATCATGTAAGCAGTATATGAATTTAATATGCGCCTTAGTATTCAATATAAAATATAAGCGCCTCAGCGGCGTGGTTGGTATGGTATTAGCGTCCCACCTCGGATGTCGCGGGTTCGATTCTCGGCCATTCCATTCAGGAGTGAGAGATGTGTATTTCTGATGATAGAAGTTCACTCTCGACGTGGTTCGGAAGTCACGTAAAGCCGTTGGTCCCGTTGCTGAATAACCACTGGTTCCATGCAACGTAAAAGCACCATACAAACAAACAAACAATATAAAATATATCTATCTTTTTACATTAATCTTCCATCCCTTTACAGCTTCTTTTATATCAAATAGCTGATTTGATATTGAAATTCTTCGCTTTTGCCATGTCCTTCAAAGTAATCATTTCGAGAAAACTCATCAATGTTATTAACGTTAGTTTTGGATACTTTTGGAGTAAAGTCTACTTTTTTAAGTTCTTTCTTTGTGATCACTTCCATGAAAAGTTCAAGCCATAAATATTAACTGTGGAGTTCATTTCTTAAAGGTTGCCAGTCAGGCATATCAAGGACTCCTGGGTTGCATCTGCAATCACAAGTATCTAATAGGACTCTTCTTAGATCTGTTACAAGTGACTTACAATTGATTCCTCTAGGGGACAAGTGTTAGAGAGGGTAGAGAGTCAGATGAAAGAAAGAATATGAACGGAGGTACATTGAAAGAAATGAAAGGAATTGCAGCTAGGGACCGAAGGGACGCTGCAAAGATCCTTAACTAACGCTGAACGTGCACCGCATGAGGTGCACTGATGGCACTACCTCGCTACGGGAGCTTGTTTCCGAAGAAAGGAAATGTCCAACAAATTATGAAAATTTTCGCTTAATGTTACTCTAGGTCGTCCACTTATTAGATTTGCAACTCAGTATAAAAAAATTGTTTTCTGAAATCTTGGATTTAGATTGTTGAATAAATTTGTACAAATTTTGTGTTCGTATTTGCAATTGTTGTCTTGCTATGCTTGCACTGAATTTATTGAGCGGGTTTGCCTCCCACCATTTACAGTGCGGATTTTTTTTTTTTTTTTTTTTTTACTTAAAAGGATTATTCTGTCTTCATAAAGCTTTTCATATAACAAACTTTTTTTCTGTAAATAATGCTACTGATTCAGCACTTAGATATAAATTTCAATATGTATACTTGGGACTCGATTATCTACTTTATCTAATGTGGCCACGTTATGGACCACCGGTAACCTGAAGGATAATGATGATGAGTAAATAGCGAAATAATTCTGAATTCCTTTCTGAATCTGTTCAGATGGCAGTCGCAAGTCTTAACAGACGATAAGTCAGATAAATAGTGTAGTACAAGTGAAAAAATAAATGCTTCTGATTTGAAGCACCTTTGTTTTTCTTGAATGCAACTCCGTCTTATTTTCTATGATGTTCACTTGAGTGTAGCTGAAAGCTACCTTCTTTGAGAAAGAGTGATCTCTGCCAAATACTTTTGTATCGTTAGACTAAAACATAAACAAAAGGGGGCAAATAGTCCATGAGTCAGGCCACGGTAGCCGTTGCCAATTTGGCGGAGTTTTCCACATAGGCCGATGCTTTTACAAGCTGTTTCCATGAATTCTAGCTGTCATAGCAACTCAATAATGATAATTACTCTAATATTTATGTATACATATATATTTTTTACCAAAAAAACCGCTAAATTCACTTATTTCCTCGGTTTTGTGTAAGTCTTGTCTCGAGTTTGGAAGGTAAACGCATAGCAACCGTCACCGTAGCAGTCTTCAATTTTTTTACTAGGGTTATCCTTACAAATTGTCTATCATTTTCTAACGGATTTTGTTGAATGATAGAAAACGTTGACTTTGGCGAACTAAAGTAACTGTTGCTCATTAAAAACGTGAAGAATTTGATTTGTATATCTTAGTTTAACCAAACCACAGAGCTAATTAACAGCTCTCTTAGGGCTGGCCGAAAGGATTAGATATTTTTACGTTGGTATGAATCAATTGGTTACCTAGCAACGGGACTTACGTACAGCTTATTGTGGGATCCGAACTACATTAGATAGAGAAATTAATTTCTAAACACCAGAAATGAATACCTGTTTCCACGTTGCAGAGCCTGAATCGAACTCAGGACTACCGAATCTATAGACGAGCACGTAAACTATTCGTCCAACGAGGAACTGAAGAATTTGATCAAAGGCTTTCGTTTCTATCCCGTGACAAACAAATATATACACATATACTATATATATATATAGATATATATATATATATATATATTATATATCTATATATATATATATATATATCTATATATATTATAGATATATATATATATATATATATATATAGATATATATATATATATAATAATAATATATATAATATATAAATAATAATATTATATAATAATATGATATATATATTATATATAATAGATATTATATATAAATATATATATAATATATATATATAAATTATATAATATACTATATATATAATATATATAATAAATAATACGTATAGTATAATATAGGCTATATATATAAATATATAATTAATATAATATATATTATATATATATATAAATAATATAATTACTATATAATATATATATATATATAGATATATATATATATATAATATATATATAATATATATATATATATATATATCTATATATATACTATATATATATATAATATATTATTATATATTATATATATATATATTATATATATATATATATATATATATATATATATATATATATATTATATATCTATATATATATATATTTATATATAATATATATATATATATATATATATGAATGAGCTGATTCGATACAGTTTTGAATATGCCTTTTCCGTGTTATTCTGAAGTCCCGTGAAACCGTTATAAGTTGGCGTGGCTTGGGCAAGTTCAAAAGAGTGCCATGCATCCCTATAACCAATCAGCTTCTTGCTTAATGATGCTGTGTGTATATATTTTCACATAGTTGGTGATCTTGCTAGTCATACCTTTTTTCGTGAAAAACAGTGTACAAATAAATATTGATAGGATGCTCCTTTTATAAATTGTGTAATATCTTAAAAGTTGCCTCGGCGTTATATTATTTGAGTGAATTTCGGTTTGAAAGCATACATAAGAGGATGCATGCACTATATAATCTGAATAAAGAATAGAATAATAGCTACGTAGTTTTGCTTAACTTCTTCAAATTCGTACCTGTTGTACATAATTTAACAGCTGTTGGTATTTGTTACACAAATATAATAATAATAATAATAATAATAATAATAATAATAATAATAATAATAATAATAATAATAATAATAATAATAATAATAAGATAATAATAATAATAATAATAATAATAATAATAAAATCTTGATGTTTAAAATTCCGGCAAATTTGGTGTTGCGCTCCAAAATGAATTTCACCTCGTACGCCTATGCCAGAGTTAAAAAAAAAAAAATGAGGGAATTCTAGGCAATAACTCCGCACGGACTGCAAGAAACGTTCCCGCGACACGCCATCCCCCTAGGATTGGAACGTCAAATGTATTTCGCCGTGCTTGGTACTAGCCCCTGGGGGTTATTAGAGTCGACCCCACAAAAATAACTGTAAATTAATAACGAATTCAAGTACTATAAGAAACTATAATTTCCAAAGAAATACCTTTGATCTACCGGGTGAAAAAGAGGAAACCAGGAATTTTGGGAGGGCAAGGGGTGGGGGAGAGAGAAATACGAAACCATGAATTTGGGCGGGTGGTAAATACGAAACCATGAATTTCGGGTGGGGGAAATACGAAACCATGATCTTTGGCTGGGGAAAAATACAAACCCATGAATTTTTGGTGTGGAAAAATACGAAATTATGAATTTAGGGAGGGTGGGAAAATACGAACCATGAATTTTGGGTGGGGGAGAAAGACGAACCATGAATTTTGGGAGGGGGAAAGGTATTTCTACAGAAGCAGTCCGCACGGACTGCAAGGAACGTAACCGCGGATACGACATCCACTAGGGATTGGGGGTTAATTACAGTCGTCCGAATAAATATTACTTAAAATTCTTGTTCAGTAGGTAAAACTACATAGAAAAACCGCAACTGCCATAGTCTAGGCCGCCGCGGATAAGTACCCTAGATCTACCAAAAAAAAAAAAGGATTTTGACCTAACCAAATGCACCTCACCTACCTAATCAAAACCACCGGGTCTTTAGCTGGCCCGCCTGGAACCCACATCCCGCCCCCTCCCCACCATAGCCTTCGTAACTCAGAAATGCCTTTCCAATGTCACACTAAATAATTCTGCTCAAACTTTGGCTACCTAACACTACACAGGATATTGTAAAAGTCCTTCCAAACATATTTCAAATATTGAACTTACAAAGCGGCATTTAATCATATGCTTAAAACTTCATTCCTCGACTTAAAATTCATGCAATTAATTAGGTTTAAAGAGATTTTCACCTTAGATAGAGTGCAATTCACTAACTGAAACCACTTTGAGCTCTCAAATTGGGCAAATTCTCGACAATTACCGGTCTCTAGAACACTGGGTTTCTTACTTAATAGGCCTATAGTATTTAACCTTTGGGCAGATAAATATCGCTGGCTATTAGCCAAAATGCTCAGAAACTGATAGTTATTTACGAAATAGTAGAAGCCATAACCACAAACACGACACTAGAAAATAGCCAACTTAAAAACATTGCCGGTCGTCGACTCTAGCATGGCTGTCTACACACTGCTCAAAATGTCATAGTCAGATACAGTCTTCTCTTGGCCAATCAGAGACCTCCACCATAACTAGCTGAGAAACCTTATCTACTACCTTCTCTCATTGGGCAGTTAATGGAAGGCTTTGAAAACGACTTCCTCATTGCCGGGTGGGGCAAAAACCGATTTTCAAAATATTTTTGCGGGGTGATAAATGTATATTAATTTTTATCGATTGTTATTTTTGCAAAGAATGGTGACAATACCAGTAATTTGTGGAATGTTGTAACACAAACAAAAATTTTTTAAAACAAACCTTGTATAAAGGCATTTCTTAAACTTTTAATGTTATGGAGAAGTAACCATTTTTATAGGAGTCTGGTTGTTATCTCTTAATAGATAATGCAATGTTTATAAAGGAATTAAATTACAGACAGATAACTAAAAAAATAAGAAATAAATGGGAGCTGGAGACTTTCATGATAATTGCTTCGATTTTAAGGATTCTTTGCTTAATTTAACTAACGCTGATTTATCAAATAATGGTTGGTCAGGGATCTACTTAAATCAATAATGCTGCTACAATACCATGTCCGTATATGGAAACCTGAACGAAAAAGTCTAGCGTATCAGTTTTCAAAAGATACTCATACAATATTGCCACAAATCTCACAATATTAGATGCAGTAATAATCATTACTAATAAGGACATATTTTGCTGCAAAATTTACAAATCTTCGCGGGGCTTTGCCTGCTGATGTGTGTAGTTTGTTGACCTTACAGACCTTAAAGAACTATTAATCTACCTCTGCTTGCTCTTTCTGATATTTTTAGCTCCATGATGTTTTCGGCAATTCCTTCTATCTGTTTCTATGCCTGAATTATCATGTAGCGTTCTCTTCTCCTTTCTAGACTATATAATTTTAATGATTGTAGTCTTTCCCAGTAGTCAAGGTCCTTAACTTCTTCTATTCTAGCTGTAAAGGACCTTTGTACACTCTCTATTTGTGCAATATCCTTTTGATAGTGTGGGTACCATATCATATTGCAATATTCAAGTGGACTACGAACATATGTTTTATAAAGCATAATCATGTGTTCAGCTTTTCTTGTTTTGAAATGCCGTAACAACATTCCCATTTTTGCTTTACAATTTGCCTATAGAATTGCTATTTGATCATTGCATAACATGTTCCTATTCATCATCACACCAAGGTCTTTAACTGCTTCCTTATTTGTGATTGTCTCATTATTAGGTCCCCTATATGCATATAGCTTTCCTTCTCTGTCTCCATAATTTATTGATTCAAATTTATCAGAGTTAAATACCATCCTATTTACCTCTGCCCAATCATATACTTTGTTAAGGTCTCTTTGTAGAGCGTTCCTATCTTCATCACAAGTAATTTCTCTACTTATTCTTGTGTCATCGGCAAAACTACTCACTACCGAGTCCTTAACATTACTGTCTATGTCTGCAATCATAATAACAAACAGTATTGCAGCTAACACCGTACCTTGTGGCACACCGGATATTACCTTAGCTTCATCCGATTTCTCATCGTTTGCAATAACTATCTGTTTTCTGTTGTGTAAAAATTCTTTTAACCATCTTCCATACTTTATCCCAATATTGTGTTTTCTAATTTTCTTCGCTAATTTTAATGGTCTACCTTGTCAAAAAACTTTTGCAAAGTCAAGATAAACCAAATCTGTTTCATTTCCGCTTTTCATATTTTTGTATTATGGTCTTCCTTACGGTGACTAATAACAGTTGGGTTTATGTACTTTTTTCCGGGTAACGAAACCATGTTGTCCTATATTAACAAATTATTTTTTATTAAAGTGTTTCATATATTCCTTTCTCTTTTTAACCATCTTTCCTACTTATCCAGCAATATTGTGTTTTTCTAATTTTCTTCGCTAATATAGTATGGTCTACCTGGTCAAAAGCTTTTGCAAAGTCAAGATAAACCATATCTGTTTCATTTCCGCTTTTCATATTTTTGTATATGTTCTCACGGTGGACTAACAGTTGGGTTTATGTACTTTTTCCGGGTACGAAACCATGTTGTCCTATATTAAACAAATTATTTTTTATTAAATGTTTCATAATATTTTTCTTCATTACCCTTTCATACACTTTCATAATATGTGATGTTAGACCCACAGGCCTATATTTACTTGCCTCTAGTCTTGACCCACTTTTGAAAGTAGGGGTAATATAAGCTAATTTGTGCTCATCATAAATCTTGCCTGTATCTACACTTTGTCTTAATAATATTGCAAGTGGCTTTGCGATAGAATGAACTACTTTCTTTAACAAAATAGCAGGAACATCATCAGGACCTGCAGCAGCTCCATTTTTAATTTCATTAATAGCCTGCACAATATCAGCTTCATTAATATCTATGTCAGCTAAATATTCACTATTTTCGTCCCTTACTTCTGTATCATTATCTTCATTATCAATTCTAGGGGTGAATTCTCTCTTATATCGTTCTGCCAATATGTTGCATATTTCCTTTTTTTCATTCGTTAATCTCCCTTCAATTCTTAGAGGGCCTATATTTCTATTTTCTTCTTTTATTCATCTTTTTCGCGTATGAGTATAATAGTTTGGGGTTTTGTTGCTTGATATTTACTAGGGTTTGTTCTTCCAAGTCCTGTTTTTCATTTTCTTTTGATTGTATAATCTTTTGTTCGGCATTTTCTATCTTACTTTTTAGTTCTATAACTTTCCATGCATTTTTTTCTTTGCAAGACCTTTTTTCCACTTTCTGATTTTCTGGAACAAGATCCTTCTGTCTCTTGGTATCTTTGGGTAATGCATGACTGATGTTTACTTTTCTTCTTCGGTATATATTTTTCCACTATTTTCTCTAATATTTTATATAGTATCTCCGTATTTACTCTTATGTCATCACTTACGATAATGTTATCCCAATCTTTGTTTAATTCTTCATTTATTTCTGACCATTTTATATTTTTACTGTAGAAGTTGTATTTTCCATATCCTTCCCACTTTTTCATTTCTTGCTTATCTCTGTTTTCACTTGCTTTGGAATGGACTGTTAATTCTATGACATTATGGTCTGAAATACTCGCATTATAAACTATTATTTCTTTAACATAATTCACCTCATTCACAAATACTAGGTCTAAAGTATTTTGAATGTTGTATTCTAATAGCATATGTAATAGCTTTTCGAATTGCCTCTTATCTTCTGCACTACTATTACGATCTTTTTTATATGTATAAATACAACCACAATCTCCTATTCGTTCTTTCCAGTGTACGAAAGGAAAGTTAAAGTCTCCAGATAGGAGAATAGTCCAGTCCTTGTGATTTCTTTATGCCAGCACGGTGGCCTGTAAGTGCGGTAATGCAATCCAGCTGAGAGCATGATCGATAAACTTCAGGATAAGTCATGCTGCCTGTACGTCTGTTCGAACAGTTGAACCATGAACTGAGTTATACTGCTACAGTTTTTAAACAACGCTTGAACCCGTAGGGATGTAGTGCCGGCAGTTGAGGTGCACTGTAGGCATTAATAAAGCTTCCTTGCAACGTCCATTCGGCTCCTAGCTGCAACCACTTTTATTCCTTTTATTGCACCTCCATTCATATTATCTTTCTTCCTTTTTGCTATTCACTCTCTTCTAACAATTATTTCATAGTGCAACTGCGAGTTTTTCCTCCTGCTACACCTTGCAATCGCACCTACCTACTCTCAATTTCCTTTACAACGCTGAATGACTTCATAGGTCCTAGTACTTGCCCTTTGGCCTAAACTCAATATTCCATTCCACAGCGCTTGAAAAATATGGCAGATTCGAAAAGCAATAATAGAATTCAGCAATCACTGAAGGAAGAAACCAACGGGAGAGAAAACAAGCGATCCATAATCATTTCTAAGACTTCCCTTATTTATTACTTTACCGAACAAAACAGGAGCTTTGACGGGCATCATTGCCATAACATAAAACTATAATAAACATTAAAAACAAAATGTCAACGATAAATCTCATGAGAGTGAGAGAGCGTTTAGTATTCTGCCTAAATGTTTACCATTACTTCCTTACGCAATGATTAACTCACTGTACGTGTAAAAGGGAGAGAGAGAGAGAGAGAGAGAGAGAGAGAGAGAGAGATCAGTGCTCTGGTAAAATGGCTACCGTCATAATTAATTGACACCGTTGGCACCAACAAGGTAATTTTTCTCGTGGGCGGAGGTGGAAATTTGAATGACCTGAGAGGGTAAAGGAGAGGGAAAAGTACTAGATGGAGTCAGATGGGGAGGGGAAGAGGGAGATGGAGGCAGTGAGGTATTAGGGCAGAGGGGGAAGGGAGAGGGAGGAGGCAGAGGGGTGATTTATTTGTGATAATTTTATCATAATCCAGTTTGTCGAGGTTTATAGTACTTACTGACCATTCAGAGGCAATTTATTTGGTGTAGTGAACATTATTTTAGTTTCATGCAGCCGATCTGGTTCCTCTGATTATTGTTCAATGTGAAGTCTATAGATATTATACTGTGTATATTACTTGAAAATCTACAGCTCTTACACATGCTCCTTTACGTTTCAAACAAAAGGCTAGGTTTAATAATAAATTGACGGATTTCCTATTCTCGTAATCTCTGGCTATTATGTTGAACCTGGTCTCTCTTTTAAAAGATCAACCTTTTACTAAATTTGTCCCATGAATAAGAGAAAACGAAGCGAAGGAAACTACATTGATCATTGTAAAAAAAAAAATCTGATTATGTCATACCGTTGTTCATGAACCAAATCCTGTTTCTTGAAAAATAGAAGACTGAATTATGGCTCTCAAAGATTTTTAAGTGTTTTCCAAAGCGTATCTTCTGTCACCTACTTACTTTCTCATCAAACAAACGTTTGAGATATCAATTTCCCATTCCATTACAGGAGATTGGTTGACAATCAACTTCGGTGAAAGATTATTGTTTACTCTGCTCCAGGTATCCTTTTAGGTTAATGGGTCTCCCCACGGTCTAGATACCTAGACCATGGGTCTCCCAAAGTCTTTCCTGGTATCGGTCGTGGACCTCAGCCATTGCCTTTAATCGCTAGAAAGCGGCAGGACTCAAACTAGAGGAATTTGTAGTGGATGTGCAAGTTCTTACCAAAAGAAACTCTCCTATTTGAGTCATTAGCATTGACGCACTTGGGATATCGAGGGTATGACTGGAAAACTGCATTGCAAACAGGCTTATACCGACCGGAAAGTTAAATTAGTGAAAATGATGAATTTTAGCAGCCCTATTCTAAGATTGTTACAAGTTTTTGGCTTCTTCCCGTTCAGCTGGCAAAGGAATTCGAGGACCTTCCAAGTGAACAAATTCTGGTTGGGGTGGAGCGTTTTAAATAACCTCACATTCATAGCTGCCGTCATCAGCCTCCACTTCAGTCAGGTCTTTTATTTGTATTTGCGAAATGAAGGGGACGCTTTCATGAATATCTGGAACTTCATCTTCCTCATCATCGGGCTGTCACGGATGTTGTCCCTGGCGAAGAGTTACAAGCTCGCCCGCGTCCTGTGCAAGGTGAGAAAAATGAGACCCAAAAGAGGAATCTGCATTGATTGCTCAGTATCCGACATTCTGGTGCTCGTTTCTCTCTTGCTGCTAATTTACGGTAACTTCTGGGTACTCACTGTCGTTTGGAATCAACTACAGAAGAATTACAGGGAAGAAAGAACGTGGTGGCCTTTCCTGCCTCGCTTGTACATCTTAGCATGCTGTCTGCTGAGTCACTTGCTGGTGCCGTATTCGTTTTGCGC
This sequence comes from Macrobrachium nipponense, assembly GCF_015104395.2. Lineage (NCBI taxonomy): Eukaryota > Metazoa > Arthropoda > Malacostraca > Decapoda > Palaemonidae > Macrobrachium > Macrobrachium nipponense. The sequence continues at coordinate 20,820,238 of NC_087212.1, read as the reverse complement.
TCTGATCCGAAACTTGACCGCAATTCAGTGTTCGATAGTGCCTGCAGAGTCTGAAAAGAATTGCCGGTTTTCGTACGCTGAGTTTGATTTACGGACTACAAATGCAATGGACACACAGTTCGAGAGGGAATGTACTCATGGCAAAAAAGATCAACTAAAACTTGGGCAGAACTCTGAGTCAAAACAAGACAGTGATGATGTTGACAACTGCAAAAATTCAAAAGGTGGCAATGTGCAAAGATTGTTTAATGACCCTCAGGTAGGTTGTGGAGACGATTCGTGGAGCCCAACGAAGGGAAATAAGAGTCTCCTGACTGAGAGTGACGCTGTGGGGGAACACGACGCCTGCTTCATTTCTAAAAAACAGCTTATGAAAGCTGAGGCGCTTCTGCTGAACGTCGACCAAACAATCAAGGAGCTCATGGACTATATCGGACCGTATTTACTGCACATGCTCATTGCCATGGTCATGGCTCTCTCTGTCTTCCTCTACAGCTTCGTGAAAAGTTTCGTTGAGCATCGAACGCCCAACTGGCGTCACATCCTTATTTTCATTGGATGCGCCCTCTCCTTCTTTCACGTTAACACCACTACGGACGAATTCAACGATGAGGTAAATATCTGTGCATTTTAAGCCAATAAGAGTGATACGCTCTAGAAGCTCTTTTACGTTTTGTCCACCTCTCTCTCTCTCTCTCTCTCTCTCTCTCTCTCTCTCTCTCTCTCTCTGATTAGAAGCAAGAGTGAATGAGTTTTTGTGTACCTTACATCTCCCGTGTTCATATTACGGAGATAGAAATAAACCTAGACAGTTTGCACATTACGGCAGTTTTCTCTCTCTCTCTCTCTCTCTCTCTCTCTCTCTTACGCATACTATTCTTAAGCATATAACAACAATACGTGAAAACACATGTTACCTCCATCATTCTTACTCACACACAAACTCACGCCCGCACGCATCATGTAATTAAAACAGAGCCTATGATTACTACGCAAAACAACGTTCCATACTTAAATGGACACTCCATGACGTTAATGATTAGCCTAAATGCATAAAAAAAATCCAAACAGACCTTTAACATCGTTTCCATACAGCTCTTAGAAGTCGAATGGTCCTCACAGTCCGAGCAACTTTGTATAGCGAGTAGTAGTGTTCATTGTATCAGTGTTCAGTGATACGAAGTTCATTTAAACCATTCCGAAAATGAAATGTGCTCTTAAACGGTTTCCAGCCTGAGTGGCAGTGGCCGTTTCCTCACTCCTGTGAAACATGTCATAGACACATGTCGGTAACTTTTAGCTTACATACACATCACAGACAGGATGCATACAAGTTAACGACTTAGTGATCCTAACCAGTGCTTCATACGATTATCCAGCAATGGCCAAAGATTCGTTCTCCACGTTCTCCACATATGGTTCTTGACATGATTTTAAACGGTGGTGTATGTGCGATAAGGTGCTGACGTGTCGTAATGAGAACATAATACATTTAAGTAACCTCCCGAATTCCTATAGTCTGTTACCGCACTACAAAATCAAGTGAACACTATCAGGTACAAGTTAGCGAGAGGACGATAAGAGACACGAGATGGCTGTCAAACTATAAGAATCAAAGCGGTAACGAATAGCTTGAAATATAATGAAGATTGTGAAAAGGCAGAAAAGATGAGCAAACGCCTCGGTTAAAGAACATATTGCAAGGAGGCACTGTTCAAGGTGACCATTCTTGAGCCAAGGGCCAATGTTTGGTCGAATGGCTGCTTTTTACAAATTAGAGCCGTGAACAAACATGTTTAGTCATCGACGACAGAGGCCGATGGAACGGGCAGTCCAATAATAGAGGGAATTTGGGAAACAAGACCAGGCCTTTCTAGTATAAGGGAATCTCCAGTTTTAAAATATGGGAAGAAGTGACCGCAAGGTTTCTTAAGAGCTGTTGGTTTCACACCAGACGCCTTTGGTCATTTGAAAGTTTTCTCAAAATTGATATCTAGGATAGGGGCGCTGGCCCAGTCTCCATAAAAACCTGTCGGGGATTTGTAGTACACTGTTAATTTTATTTAACATTTGCTAGCCGTAGCTAAAAGATTGCAAAATATGAGACTGGCAAACATCAGAAACTTGTCAGTGGTACCTACTGGTAACCCGGAAGGCCATAATATAAAACAACTGAGAAGAAATTAGAAAATGTAAGTGGAATATATATATAAGGGACAATGGGAAAAGACTAGCAAGTGATAAAATGAGGGACAAAGTTAACTGACGGCCTGTAAGACAACATATGCCTAATAATCTATATATATTTAAAGGCACTTTCTGTCTGTTTGTTTGTTAGTCCACCATGCACGCCCAGACTATTAAAGCTAGGACTACCAAAGTTTTTCCATAGACTCCCCTCTCCCCTCAGGAACGTTTTAGTCAAAATCCGAAATTTGAGGGCCGTTTCTAAGGGGTCATAACCCCTCTTTTACATACCCCCTCATTACTTACAACTTTCGGAGTTGACATCTGTGTAGAAGTGTTTCTATAGGTACGAACAGGCTTCCCACATTATGGAGGCCATAAGGCACCCTCAGTAGTAAGGGGACAACGTCCCCCTCTTGGAATGGGGACCTGAGGGTTTCCCACAATATTAGGACAGGAGCCCTACGCCCTTCTGACTTCCTGACCAGGGGAGTAGAGGGTCATAGCCCTCCTACCCTAACCTTGATAGCAGAGGGGCCATAGGGTCAAAAATGGGTTTACTGCATTCTAATTTGGTACCATGAGTTAACATAGATGACTACAAACGCAGTTAACATCAATATCTGAGTTTAACTGTATGCCAAGTTTTATCAAGAACCGTTTAAGGAAGGCCTCACGATGAAAATCTTTCCCGAGCAACCTGTCGCAACATGTATGCGTCTCCTGTCGGCTGGCGGTGCCTGACTGAGCCGGTCAGTGACGCAGTAGCTTTGGCTGGGGAAAGGTGTGCGTTCACGTCATTTAGAAGTGAATGTGCGTTCCATAACACGTCCGAGGGACGGGTACAGTTGCTAGTTAACTAAATAAATTACCAGCTGGTGATAACAACAGCTGCCATGTGGTAATGTTAGACTGCTAACAGATGATCATGCAATTACAAATCAATAATGAACTACAAAACAAGGTGAAAGTGCTGGAATACAAACAAGCTAACGCATTATATATACGTATATGTATATATATATACGTATATATAATGTATATATACGTATATATTATATATATATATATATATATGCGTATATAGTATATATATTATATAATCATATATAATGTATTCTCAGACAATGCCGATCTGTTTGAATTACTACGAAAGGTTATCATGACTAGATTAATATCAATGGTCTATTTAACTTTCTGCAGAGAGAACGGTGTGCGCAGCAGTACAGAAAAACTCTTCATCTGAATCCTAAACTTCACACGAACCCTACCGTGAGTACCCTGTGTATGAAATGTTTAAGTTTAAAGGTAAAGATTTGTTTCTTATCTTCCATGTAAACTGGGAATCTCTCTCTCTTCTCTCTCTTCTCTCTCTCTCTCTCTCTCTCTTCTTTCTTCTTCTTCTTCTTCTTCTTCTTCTTCTTGCTTCTCTCCTTCTTCTTCTTCTTCTTTTCTTTCTTCTCTTCTTCTTCTTCTTCCTTCCTTTGGCCATTGCTTCAACACCAAATCTTGTGATTTAATAGATATTTAATCTCCCTGTATTTGAGTAGTGTACGTAGGCATTACTGAAGGGTGTCTGCAACATCCATTCTCGCTTTTTTACTCCACTTCTTTCAGTCTTGCTTTCCAACCTCTCTGACATTACTTCGTAGTGCAACTTTAGGGCTTCCTCCCATTTCGACCTTTAGACCCATGCACATCTTCTAGATCATTCTGCTGTCCAACCACTCCAACTCTCTTCACTGTTTTAAGTGCTGGATAGCCAACAGCACGTACCGCAGTGATTGGTTGAAAGCCTACATTTCATAATGTCAATGAAATTAAAAGATCATATCTGATAGCCTTTGGCGATCATTGCAGCAGCTGATTGTATATTAAAATCTAGGTTTTTCTCGTCCAGTTATGAGGATTTATATCAAGAAGAGATCAATGACGGGAGATTAAAATGTCCAAAATGTCTAAACAAGTTCAGAATACCCTGACATTAGAAGCACCTGCGGCATGACGCAATCAAAACGAACTAAACTGTTCAGGTTTTGAAACCCAATATTAATTTGATTATCATTTTGCGGGATAATTTGATAAACATCCCAACCGACAGTAAATTGCTGTTAAAAATGTCTTTCTATTATGCGTTGCCACCAGACAAGTGGTACTAGTGTGTGTCGTATGTAGGTTGTCATTCCTAAAATTCGTAAGAATTGCTAAGTCCGTTTTGGTTTTGCGACGAATTGTCCATTCCTCGTAACAAGCATTCATATACTTGGGAAACAGGAAGTCGGCACGCGTTATTGAAATAAATAAATAAATAAAATAAATAAAAATCAAGGCACCTGCCAGTCCTTAATCCTTATATCTAAGGAGTCTTGTTCATTTTCTGACTGTTTGTACGCTTGGTAGAGTTAGACTTAAACGAATGTTCTTCCCTGCAGATTTATCGGATTGTTTGGATGCTCGATCGAAAAGTGGACTTCACCTGTGCTGGCTTCGTCAGTCTCGGTCGCTCTCACGTGGCTACGGTACGCAAATACTTATCTATTACAACCGTTATTATAGCTATAATTGCTATTGTCATTACTACGTACTCTTATACTACTGCTTCTATTGCCATTATCTTAATGCTGTCACTCCTAGTGCTACCGTCGAATTACCAGGAAGCTACTAATATTGTTGCTGTTACTACAATAATGATACCTACGATTCCATTACAATTCATACTTTAAAAAAAAAAATGACTAACAACAAGAGTACGCCAGCTGATGCTATCCTTTTACACAACAGAGGAAATAACAGAGGATAACTGATGACATTAACGATGACTTTTGTGTCTCTTGCAGACGGTGAGTCTGATCATCTCTTACGTAGTGATTGCCCTCCAGTTCCAGGGAGGAAACGTCTTGGAAGAAGGAAGCAGGCGTCTTTAAAATCTACCTGGAAGCGACCATCAACTCGTCAGTCAAACTTCATGGAGGGGGCATGCGCCTCTTCGTTCATGAGACAGAGAGAGAGAGAGAGAGGGGGGGGGAATTTTGAAGCCTAAAAATGTACTTTCTATATATTATCCTAAACAATAAGAAATTATATCCCCTGAAATGATTTTGGACAAGAAATAATTTACTGGTAAATAAGACTACAAAAAAAGGATACACACACACACACACACACACACACACACACACACATATATATATATATATATATATTATATATATATATATATATATATATATATATATATATACATATACATACGTATATATGTGTAATTTTTTTTTACGTGTTCCTAAGGAAATATGTTATAATTTACAAGTTCACATCTCGAACAAATATAGTTTTACATAATACGAATATAAAACAAACAGGTATCAATAATTCTGCAATACAATCAGGTGACGAAAGATTCTGTATAAGCAAAATTTCCTTTCAAATGTAACACTGGCGTAATCTAATGTTACATCAGTAGTTAATTCTGTATATTTAAAAAGGTATCTCGTAAGAACAGAAGGAACTGAATTATTTTAAAACTAAATTGAACTGTCATCGTATCCTTAGGATGGGATTGAACACACTGAAAGCGTTTTCAAAGCAATAACAATGGACAGCTGAGGAGCAAGGTAATGGCCCTCGGATCATGCAGCTTGTTTTCGAATAGAATATAGATTATGCCTAATGCTGGGGTCTATGAATCCATTCAGTGCTGAAAAGGAAATTGTCAGTGAGAATGACTGAAAGTTGTAAATCTGACTGGAAATTTATTTTCCGAATAGAGGCTTTTACATGTTTAGCATCATCGACTGTTTGATGTAGCAGTGTCAGAGATGTATATCGGGTAACTTAAAACTAACTCAAGAAGCCTCTTTACCCCTAACCCTTGTCAAGGCTTTCAATCCTAAATATGTTCCAAGGAAATTAGTGGAGCGGGTAACTTCAAAATAATGGGGGAAAAGTGCAAATGGTGATACAAACATTGATACAAACATTAAATTTCGCACTACGAGTCTTATTGACCTTTTATCACATCATCCGGCCACACAAAAGTTTGACATGTTCCAAGATGGCCGGCAGGTTTTCAAAATTGGATATCTGAATATTGACATATAATTGGTTAATCACGTTCGAATTCCTCAGTCACTCCCAGTTTATGCTAGAATATTGAAAGAAAGCCTTTACATACTTAGATACATAATTTTACTGCCTAGAAATATCCAAGATGGCTGTCACTATATCAAAAATGTCCGCCAGAAAGGCCATTGGTACCCAAGTTCATATACGAGGTAAAAGGTTAGTGAATACATGGATTCGGGATAACTTCAGCTTGATCAGTTTATTTTTTGTGGGTTAGAAATCAATTAATCCCCACTTAATTCATTTTCATCCTCATTTGAAAAAATTGGTTAATTAACTCAATGTAACTGTGGAAGTGTCAGTGCACCACCAGGGCACACTGGTTGACAATAGCTGTGAGACTCAGCATGGGGATCAGTGCTGGCTAATGGTAGATATTTGTCATTAGTTTCCGAAACGCTGTTTAGCTAGCCCCAGTTTAAAGTTAAACAGCCGCACATGAATTGACAGGTGTGTGCCAGTGCAGGAGAGCCGAGCCAAGGAAGATGAGGCTTTAGTCTTCCAGAAGGTGTACAGATCACACGGGAATTAAAAAGCATTGGATGAATGATTTGTCTAGGGGTAGGATTATGACATATCTGAGCCTACTTGTATCCCATATAGGAAAGTACATATATGTTGTATAGGTGGTAAAAGGATAAACCCTTGGTCTATAGAACAAAAGTAATGGCAGCACAATCTCGGAATTCCTGAAGGGAGATAGTACGACTAACTGGAAGCTTTGTTGCCTGTGTCAAGCGGACAAACGTGGAAGATTAGTGGATGCATCTGGTGCTGGTTATGTTACACTTGCTTGATGAAGTTGATGGAATTCTGGAGACCTTTGAAAATATCAAAGCTACATATGAATCATGTATGCTGAAGTTCAAAACCATAAATCTAGAAAGGGAAAGGAAGTCATCATATAAGACAAAAGAAGATGATGCTCTATCAGAAAATTTACACTTAGTAGCCAGAAGGTAGGTAAAAAAGATGCAGAAGAATCTAAAACTGAGAAAGAAGGAATCTGGTTTATTTGTGACAAACCAACACCAATCAAAGATTTACGATTGGCCATGACATTGGCATTACACGGAAAGATGCAATGATGTTGTGGAGGAGTAATGATAGTTTATATTTGATAACGTCGCTAAAGGTTGTGTGTGTGGGAGAGAGAGAGAGAGAGATTGGTGGAAGAATGAATGGGAGTGGTAAAATGGCGGTCGGAAGCATGTCTGTTGTGGCGCTCTGTAGTATGTCAGTGGAAGTCTGTTACGAGAGTCGTAAGCAGTGAGGCTTCTGGTGAAGTCAGAGTTGGTTTTGGCAGCAGTTTTCCTTTGGTGGTTAGTTGTTTTGGTGTTATTTGATAGATTTTGGGGTTGTGAAGTTGTTGTGCGTGTGTCTGTCTGGTTGTGGTGAAGTTGAAGAGGTTGGTGGTGCATTTTCGGTGTCTGTGAGTGGTGGTTGCGGCAGTGTTGGTCTTGGCGGGTTGTTGTGCTGGGGGAAGTCGTGCTCTTTCGGGCTGTTGGTGTTCGTCTGCAGTGATTTGTTGGGTTATTGGTTTGTTGTGGGGTTGTGGGTCTCGGGTGGTTGGTTTGTGTTTGGTTGTCGGCGGTGTTTGTGTGTCGGCTAGCCTATAGCCTATATCCGGCGGACAGCACAGCCTAGCCCTGAGTATCAGAAGCCAGAGGTGAGTACCTGTTTGTGTTTTTTGTTCTGTATGTAGGTATGGGTCAATTGTCCTGCTGTATTATGTAGTGTAAAGAGGAAAGTGTGATTGAGGGTGGGTTTGGTAGCCAGACAGATTAAGTTTATGTGGGGGAGATTTGCTGCTTGCTCGTAAGCTTGTGATCCCGCCACAATGTGCCAGGAAGCTACTAGATGAGGAAACTTCTGGCCAAGCTTAGTGCCGGAGATGATGTTTCCCAGGACTGTATGTACCACCCATCTTGTCTGACATGCATGTACAACAGGGAAAGAGCCTGGCTAAATTCCCAGAAAATAAAATTGTAGATGATTATGTGCAGTATAGACAGCAGGTCTGTTCCCATGCTTTTGCTGAGCCTGAGATGTATATAAGAGAAAAGCAGTTGATTACAGGTGGCTACCTGCTATTTTGCGATGGTAGAAGTATATGATTTGTACAAAGAAAGACTGGAGCAGCTAAATGCTGATGCTTACTTTGTGCACCGAACACGGTTGAAAGAACACATACTTGCCTGTATCCCAGAACTGGAGGCCTTCAGAAAGGGAAGAGAGATTTGGCTTGCATACAAGGGGAAAGTGGAAGAAGCAGCCAAGATATTGAGGAAGCAGATGCTTGAACACGAGAAAGAATTTGATGCAACCTTAATAGCAGACGCCGGAGGAAAATCTGTACCACCAAGTTTGTTGGAATTTGTAAGTGTACTGCAAAGCTGTGGCGATATAAAATCCAAAAATTACATATGGAACATCATCTACCGATCTAGCATCAGCACAGCTTTAGCACTTCAAAAGTCGGATGACTCCAGTATCTTCAACATTTACCAGACATTCCAAGTCAGGAGAACCTCCATTTCCAATATAC
>NC_087212.1:20801378-20806378 GCF_015104395.2 Macrobrachium nipponense | reverse complement strand
GTGATCCATTTATATATCAATTCAAGCTACAAATGTCCTTTAATAATATCTAAATTCACTTTACCTCCCAAATGATATATTTTCATATATGTACCGGAGGGGAAGGTTTTTTAATTGATAATAATTTCGTCCCCCCACCCCATGGGATCGAACCACTGTCCAAGTGGACGGGGACGAAATCAGGACAGTCAGTGACGCTATCCAATCAGCCAACAGAGACGCTATAAGTTCATATCGATTCTGACCTTACAAATCTCCCTCGACCTGGGTGCTTTCGTAATTAGAATCGATATGAAACCCCGTCTACCATGTTGGCCAATTCGAGCGTTTGACAGCACGTAGCCTTTTTTATGAATAATTATCACATCGAACCGTGATCCATTTATATCAATTCAAGCTACAAATGTCCTTTAATATCTAAATTCACTTTACCTCACAAATGATATATTTTCATATATGTACCGAAGGGGAATTTTTTTAATTTGATAATAATTTCGTCCCCCCATGGGATCGAACCACCGTCCAAGTGGACGGAGACGAAATCAGGCGACAGTCAGTGACGCTATCCAATCAGCCAACAGAGACGCTATAAGTTCATATCGATTCTGACCTTACAAATCACCCTCGACCTGGGTGCTTTCGTGATTGGCCAACATGGTAGACGGGGTTTCATATCGATTCTAATTACGAAAGCACCCAGGTCGAGGGTGATTTGTAAGGTCAGAATCGATATGAACTTATAGCGTCTCTGTTGGCTGATTGGATAGCATCACTGACTGTCCTGATTTCGTCCCCGTCCACTTGGACGGTGGTTCGATCCCATGGGGGGACGAAATTAATTATAATCAATTAAAAAATTTCCCCTTCGGTACATATATGAAAATATATCATTTGGGAGGTAAAGTTAAAGTGAATTTAGATATTAAAGGACATTTGTAGCTTGAATTGATATATAAATGGATCACGATTCGATGTGATAATTATTCATAACAAAAGGCTACGTGCTGTCAAACGCTCGAATTGGCCAACATGGTAAACGGGGTTTCATATCGATTCTAATTACGAAAGCACCCAGGTCGAGGTGATTGTAAGGTCAGAATCGATATGAACTTATAGCGTCTCTGTTGGCTGATTGGATAGCGTCACTGACTGTCCTGATTTCGTCCCCGTCCACTTGGACGGTGGTTCGATCCCATGGGTGGGACGAAAATTATTATCAATTAAAAAATTCCCCTTCGGTACATATGTGAAAATATATCATTTGGGAGGTAAAGTGAATTTAGATATTAAAGGACATTTGTAGCTTGAATTGATATATAAATGGATCACGGTTCGATGTGATAATTATTCATAACAAAAGGCTACGTGCTGTCAAACGCTCGAATTGGCCAACATGGTAGACAGGGTTTCATATCGATTCTAATTACGAAAGCACCCAGGTCGAGGGTGATTTGTAAGGTCAGAATCAATATGAACTTATAGCGTCTCTGTTGGCTGATTGGATAGCGTCACTGACTGTCCTGATTTCGTCCCCGTCCACTTGGACGGTGGTTCGATCCCATGGGGGGACGAAATTATTATCAATTTAAAAATTCCCCTTCGGTACATATAGAAATATATCATTTGGGAGGTAAAGTGAATTTAGATATTAAAGGACATTTGTAGCTTGAATTGATATAAATGGATCACGGTTCGATGTGATAATTATCATAACAAAAGGCTACGTGCTGTCAAACGCTCGAATTGGCCAACATGGTAGACGGGGTTTCATATCGATTCTAATTACGAAAGCACCCAGGTCGAGGGTGATTTGTAGGTCAGAATCGATATGACCTTATAGCGTCTCTGTTGGCTGATTGGATAGCGTCAACTGACTGTCCTGATTTCGTCCCCGTCCACTTGGACGGTGGTTCGATCCCATGGGGGACGAAATTATTATCAATTAAAAAATTCCCCTTCGGTACATATATGAAAATATATCATTTGGGAGGTAAAGTGAATTTAGATATTAAAGGACATTTGTAGCTTGAATTGATATATAAATGGATCACGGTTCGATGTGATAATTATTCATACATATATATATATATATATATATATATATATATATATATATATATATATATATATATATATATATATATATTATATATATTATATATCATATATATATATATATATATATTATATATTATATATATATAATATATACTATCATATATATATATATATATATATATATATATATATATATATATATATATATATATATATATATATATATATATATATATATATATATATATATATATATATATATATATATATATATATATATATATATAATATATACTATATATATATATATATATATATATATATATATATATAAGTAAAAAACAGGAAAGAGATAAGTTTACGTGCATGCAATGGAGGTCATGCAAAAATAATAATCGAGGGAACGTTTAACACAGGTGTATTCTTCTTAGCTACACAGGTGGCCTTTACTTGTAATTATTACGTTGACTATGCTAGTGCACAACCAGACGGCAGGTTAGACTGTTATTAACACTACATGGTGACGCACGTCTTTGTGTGGCGGCCGACGGGAACGGGACTGCGGGTGCGGGGGCACTTGGCACTCGTCTTCCAGTCTGCGCTGTATGGGACCCGCTAAAGAACTGATCTGACTGATGGTGCGGCCTGTTTCAAATGCCCCCCTACACACAGCATCATTATGCAAGTAGCTGATTGGTTTTAGGGATGCGTGGCACTCTTTTGAACTTCCCCAAGCCACGCCAACTTGTAACGTCATTGGCCATCTCCTGCTACAGACAACTTCCGTCCTTACTGGTGGGGTTGGACTGCTCGCCATCTCTCCGTTCAAAACACGTTCGTTACTCCTCTACTTGGTCTGCTACACGAGTCAGTACTTGGGGGGGTCACGAAGGGTGTTCGGGTGCCACCACCATGGCACCACTGTCGTTTGAATTTGGCGCTGCAACCGTCGATTTTGAATTCTCCCACACTAGTCTCTGTCTCAAACGGATTTTTCTAATATTTTGTTAATACTTCCTCCGATTCGAATTATTCTCTCGCCCGTTCGTCATCGAATTCGGTCGCGAAACTGTCTAACAGCGATGATTTATTAACGATTTATGCAACCGCACTGTCTGTCTAGTTAAAACTGCGTTTTTTCCGAAATCGTAGGGTGTGTGATTGTACACTGTCTTTCTGGTTAGCACTGTGCATTTCGAAATCGTATGGTGTGATTGTACATTGTCTTTCTGGTTAGCACTATGCATTTCGAAATCGTATGGTGTGATTGGACACTGTCTTTCTGGTTAGCACTATGCATTTCGAAATCATATGGTGTGATTGTACACTGTCTTTCTGGTTAGCACTATGCATTTCGAAATCATATGGTGTGATTGTACACTGTCTATCTGGTTAGCTTTGCGCATTTCGAAATCGTAGGGCCACTCGATTTATTATTCCCGTTCTTAGCACTGTTCAGCACTTTTCTGCCGATTGCTTTAGACATAACTGTTTTTATCCAGTTCGTTCGTTTCACCATTTCCCTCGTTTCCCTTGTTTGCTTACACATGTTTATTTCGAGTTGCCAAGTTTTTATATCAATACATGTTTTTTTCGAGTAAAAGTTTTATATCAATAACCCGTTCGTTTCGAGTGACGAAGTTTTTACATCAATACAAGTTCCTTTCGAGTCACGAGAATTTTAAGAAAATCTTTAATCGAATGCATCTTCATTTCAGTTTTAAATGTGAATGTGGCGACATTATTTGAGGTTTTTCGTATTTTTTACCTTCGTCATCCTTTATTTCCATCGTTATACTTTACTTCCTTCGTCATCCTTTATTTCCTTTGTTATCCTTTACCTCCTTCGTCATCCTTTATTTCCTTTGTTATCCTTTACCTCCTTCGTCATCCTTTATTTCCTTTGTTATCCTTTACCTCCTTCGTCATCCTTTATTTCCTTTGTTATCTTTACTTTCTTCGTCATCCTTTATTTCCTTTGTTATCCTTTACCTCCTTCGTCATCCTTTATTTCCTTTGTTATCTTTACTTTCTTCGTCATCCTTTATTTCCTTCGTCCTCCTTTACTTCCTTCATCATCCTTTATTTCCTTCATTATCCTTTACATTCCTCATCATCCGTTATTTCCTTCGTCAATTATTTCCTTCATCATCCTTTATTTCCTTTGTCATCCTTTATTTCCTTCATTATCCTTTATACCCTTCGTTATCCTTTACTTCCTTCGTTATCCTTTATTTCCTTCGTTATCCTTTACTTCCTTTGTCATCCTTTATTTCCTTCGTTATCCTTTACTTCCTTTGTCAACCTTTATTTCCTTCATTATCCTTTACTTCTTTCATCATCCTTTATTTCCTTTGTTCTCCTTTATTTCCTTCGTTATCATTTATTTCCTTCATCATCCTTTACTTCCTTCGTTATCCTCTATTTCCTTCGTCATCTTATATCTCCTTCATTATCCTTTATCTCCTTCGTCATCCTTTATTTCCTTCGTCACCCTTTATTTCCTTTGTCATCCTTTACTTCCTTCGTCCTCCTTTATTTCCTTCATTCTCCTTTATTTCCTAAGTTATCCGTTACTATTTTCGTCGTCCTTTATTTCCTTCGTTATCCTTTACCTCCTTCGTTTTCCTTCGTCATCCTTTATTTCCTTCGTTACCCCTTCCTTCCTTCGTCTTCGTTTACTTCCTTCGTCATCCTTTACTTCCTTCGTCAGCTTTTATTTCCTTCGTTATCCTTTATTTCCTTCGTTATCCTTTCACGCCTTCGCTAAGACTCCATCCCCTTTTCTTAGGGTACTACATCCGCAACGGGACCTTAGGGTCCATATTTTTAAACGGACCAGCCACGACGGTTCCCGGTGCAGGGTACTACTGCTACAGCAGCGTTATCGATTAACCTGTCTGAAATGGACGTTGATGTTTGTTAATAAATATGTAATTCTT
>NC_087212.1:20783816-20800878 GCF_015104395.2 Macrobrachium nipponense | reverse complement strand
AAGAATTACATATTTATTAACAAACATCAACGTCCATTTCAGACAGGTTAATCGATAACGCTGCTGTAGCAGTAGTACCCTGCACCGGGAACCGTCGTGGCTGGTCCGTTTAAAAATATGGACCCTAAGGTCCCGTTCCGGATGTACCCTAAGAAAAGGGGATGGAGTCTTAGCGAAGGCGTGAAAGGAGAACGAAGGAAATAAAGGATAACGAAGGAAATAAAAGCTGACGAAGGAAGTAAAGGATGACGAAGGAAGTAAACGAAGACGAAGGAAGGAAGGGGTAACGAAGGAAATAAAGGATGACGAAGGAAAACGAAGGAGGTAAAGGATAACGAAGGAAATAAAGGACGACGAAGGAAATAAAGGATAATGAAGGAGATATAAGATGACGAAGGAAATAGAGGATAACGAAGGAAGTAAAGGATGATGAAGGAAATAAATGATAACGAAGGAAATAAAGGAGTTCTCCTTTATTTCCTTCGGAAATAAAGAATGACAAAAGAAGTAAAGGATAATGAAGGAAATAAAGGATGACAAAGGAAGTAAAGGATAATGCAGGAAATAAAGGATAACGAAGGAAGTAAAGGGTAACGAAGGGTATAAAGGATAATGAAGGAAATAAAGGATGACAAAGGAAATAAAGGATGATGAAGGAAATAATTGACGAAGGAAATAATTGACGAAGGAAATAACGGATGATGAGGGAAGTAAAGGATAATGGAGGAAATAAAGGATCACGAAGGAAATAAAGGATGACGAAGGAAGTAAAGGAGGACGAAGGAAATGAAGGATGACGAAGAAAGTAATAATGAAGGAAATAAAGGATGACAAAGGAAGTAAAGGATGATGAAGGAAATAAAGGATGACAAAGAAAGTAAAGGATAATGAAGGAAATAAAGGATGACAAAGGAAATAAAGGATGACAAAGGAAATAAAGGATGATGAAGGAAGTAAAGAATAACGAAGGAAATAAACGATAACGAAGGAAATAAAGGATGATGAAGGAAGTAAAGAGTAACGTAAATATAAACGAAGGAAATCAATAAAGGATGACAAGGAAGTAAAGGATGACGAAGGAAATAAAGGATGACGAAGGAAATAAAGGATGACGAAGGAAGTAAAGGATGACGAAGGAAATAAAGGATGACGAAGGAAGTAAAGGATGACGAAGGAAATAAAGGATGACGAAGGAAATAAAGTATGACAAAGGAAATAAACGATAACGAAGGAAGTAAAGATAACAAAGGAAATAAAGGATGACGAAGGAAATAAAGGATAACGAAAGGATAGGAAATGGATGACAAAGTAAAGGATGACGAAGGAAATAAAGAAAGATGACGAAAATAAGGTAGAGGATGGACAAAGGAAATAAAGGTGACAAAGGAAATAAAGGATGACAAGGAACAAAGGATGACAAGGAAATAAAGGAAAACGAAGGAAATAAAGGGATACAAAGGAAATAAAGGTACGAAGGAAATAAAGGATGACAAGGAAATAAAGGAGACGAAGGAAAGTAAACGGATGACGAAGGAAATAAAGGATGACGAAGGAATAGAGGATGACAAAGGAAATAAAGGATGACAAAAGGAAACTAAAGGATACAAAGGAAATAAAGGATGACGAATTAAAGGTGACGAAGGAAATAAAGGATGACGGAAATGGAAATAAAGGATGACGAATGGAAATAAAGGATGACAAAGGAAATAAAGGATGACAAAGGAAATAAAGGATACGGAAGGAATAAAGGTTACGAAGGAAATAAAGGTATGGAACAAAGGAAATAAAAAAAAAAAAAAAAAAAAAAAAAAAAAAAAGGTGACGGAAAGGTAATAAAGGATGACAAAGGAAATAAAGGAAATAAACAAAGGAAATAAAGGATACAAGGAAATAAAGGATGACAAAGTGAATAAATACAAACGAAATTAAACGAAGGAAATAAAGGATGACAAAGGAAATAAAGGGTGACGAAGGAAATAAAGGATGACAAAGGAAATAAAGGATGACGAAGGAAATAAAGGCTGACAAAGGAAATAAAGGATGACAAAGGAAATAAAGGATGACAAAGGAAATAAACGATTACAAAGGAAAAAAAGGATGACAAAGGAAATAAACGATTACAAAGGAAATAAAGGATGACAAAGGAAATAAAGGATGACAAAGGAAATAAAAGATGACGAAGGAAATAAAGGATGACGAAGGAAATAAAGGATGACGAAGGAAATAAAGGATGACAAAGGAAATAAATGATTATGAAGGAAATAAAGGATGACAAAGGAAATAAGGGATGACAAAGGAAATAAAGGATGACAAAGGAAATAAGGGATGACGAAGGAAATAAAGGATGACAAAGGAAATAAAGGATGACAAAGGAAATAAAGGATGACAAAGGAAATAAACGATTATGAAGGAAATAAAGGATGACGAAGGAAGTAAAGGATGACAAAGGAAATAAAGGATGACGAAGGAAATAAAGGATGACAAAGGAAATAAACGATTACGAAGGAAATAAAGGATGACAAAGGAAATAAAGGATGACAAAGGAAATAAAGGATGACAAAGGAAATAAAGGATGACTAAGGAAATAAGGGATGGCGAAGGAAATAAAGGATGACAAAGGAAATAAAGGATGACAAAGGAAATAAAGGATGACAAAGGAAATAAACGATTATGAAGGAAATAAAGGATGACGAAGGAAGTAAAGGATAATGAAGGAAATAAAGGATGACGAAGGAAGTAAAGATAACAAAGGAAATAAAGAATGACGAAGGAAGTAAAGGATAACGATGGAAATAAAGGATGACGAAGGAGGTAAAGGATAACGAAAGAAATAAAGGATGACGAAGGAGGTAAAGGATAACAAAGGAAATAAAGGTTGACAAAGGAAGTAAAGGATAACGATGGAAATAAAGGATGACGAAGGAAGTAAAGATAACAAAGGAAATAAAGGATGACGAAGGAGGTAAAATATAACAAAGGAAATAAAGAATGACGAAGGAAGTAAAGGATAACGATGGAAATAAAGGATGACGAAGGAGGTAAAGGATAACGAAGGAAATAAAGGAAGACGAAGGAGGTAAAGGATAACAAAGGAAAAAATAAAGGTGTTACAGGAACGAAGGTAAAGGATAATGCAAACGATGAAATAAAGGATGACGAAGGAGAGTAAAAGATAACAAAGGAAATAAAGATGACGAAGGAGGTAAATATACAAGTAAGATAAAGAATGACGAAGGAAGGTAAAGGATAACGATGGAATAAAGGATGAAACGAAGGAAGGTAAAGGATAACGAAGGAAAATAAAGGATGACTAAGGAGGTAAACGGATAACAAAGGAAATAAAGGTTGAACAAATGGGAAAACAAGTAAATGGATGACGATGGAAATAAGTTGGATGACGAAGGAGTAAAGATAACAAAGGAAATAAAGGATGACGAAGGGATGTAAAATATAAACAAACAAGTAAATAAATGAACGACGAAGGAAGTAAAGGATGGACGAAGGAATAAGGATGACGAAGGAAATAAAAGGATGACGAAGGAAATAAAGGATGAAACGGAAGGAAAATAAAGGATGACAAAGGAAATAAAGGATGACAAAGAAATAAAGGATAGACAACGAAGGAAATAAAGGATGACAAAGGAAATAAACGATTACGAAGGAAATAAAGGATGACAAAGGAAATAAAGGATGACGAAGGAAATAAAGGATGACAAAGGAAATAAAGGATGACAAAGGAAATAAAGGATGACGAAGGAAATAAAGGCTGACAAAGGAAATAAACGATTACGAAGGAATAAAGGATGACAAAGGAAATAAAAGGATGATGAAAGGAAATAAGGAAATAAAACAAGGATGATTGAAGGAAATAAAGGATGACAAAGTAAATAAAGGAATGACCAAAGGAAATAAACGATGACAAAGAAATAAACGATTACAAAGGAAATAAGGATGACAAAGGAAATAAACGATTATTAAACAAAGGAAATAAAGGATGAACGAAGGAAATAAAGGATACGAAGGAAATAAAGGATGACAAAGGAATAAAGGATGACGAAGGAAATAAATGATTACGAAGGAAATCAAGGACGCACAAAGGAAAATAAGGATGATGAAGGAAATAACAGGATGACAAAGCGAAATAAAGGAATGACAAAGGAATTAAAGCATGACAAAGCGAGAAATAAGGATGACAAGGAAATTAAAGGATGACAAAGGAAATAAAAGGATATGACAAAGGAAATAAACGATTATGAAGGAATAAAGGATCTGACGAAGGAAGTAAGGAAACAAAGGAAATTAAAGCGTTGACACAGGAAGCTTAAAGGGATAACGATGGAAATAAAGAGGATGACGAAGGAAAGTAAAGATAACAAAGAGAAAATAAAGGATGACGAAGGAGGTAAAATATAACAAAGTAAAAAGAAGTGGACGAAGGAGGTAGAAGGATAAACAAAAGCGAAAATAAAGGTTTTGACTAAGGAGGTAAAGGATAACAAACGTAAATAAAGAAATGGACGAAGGAAGGTATAATAAACAAAGTAAAAATAAAGATGACGAAGGAAGTAAGGATAACGAAGGAAATAAGGATGAACAAGGAAATAAAGATGAACGAATTAAATAAAGAAGTGCCAGGAAATAAAGGATGACAAAAGGAAATAAAGGATGACGAAGAAATAAAGATACAAAGGAAAATAAACGATTACGAAGGAAAATAAAGGATGACAAGGAAATAAAGATGACGAAGGAAATAAAGGATACAAAAGGGAAATAAAGGGATGACAAAGGGAAATAAAGGTGACGAAGGAAATAAAGGCTTGACAAGGAAAAATAAAAACGTTACGAAGGAAATAAAGGATGACCAAAGGAAATAAAGATGATTAAGTAAATAAAGGAAATAAAGGATGGAATGAAGGAAATAAAGGTGACAAAGGAATAAAGGATGACAAGGAAATAAACGATGACAAAGGAAATAAACTATTTACAAAGAAATAAAGATGCAAAGGAAATAAACGATTACAGGAAATAAAGGTGGACGAAAATTAAAATAAAGGATGAACAAGGAAATAAAAGATGACAAAGGAAATAAGGATGACAAGGAAATAAATATTCTAAGGAAATAAAGATGAACAAAGGAAAATAAGGATGATGAGAAATAAAGGATGACAAAGAAATAAAGGATGACAAAAGAAATAAAGGATGAAAAGGAAATAAGTATGCAAAGGAATAAAGGATGACAAAGGAATAAACGATTATGAAGGAAATAAAGGATGACGAAGGAGGTAAAGGATAACAAAGGAAATAAAGGTTGACAAAGGAAGTAAAGGATAACGATGGAAATAAAGGATGACGAAGGAAGTAAAGATAACAAAGGAAATAAAGGATGACGAAGGTAAAATTAACAAAGTAAATAAGAATGGACGAGGTGGTAAAGGTAACAAAGGAAAAAAGGTTGACAAAAAGGAATAAAGGTCCGATGAAATAAAGGATGCGAAGGAAGGAAAGATAACAAAGGAATAAAGGTAAATGCGGAGGAGGTAAAATATAACAAAGGAAATAAAGAATGGACGGAAGGAATTAAAAGGTACGATGATAAAGGATGGGAAAAAAACGAAAGGAGGTAAAGGGATAACGAAAGAAATAAATTATACGAAGGAGGTAAAGGGATAAACAAAGGAATAAAGTTTGACAAAGGAATAAGGTAACGATAAAGGATGACGAAGGAAGTAAAAGACAAAGGAAATAAAGGATGACGAAGGAGGTAAAATATAACAAAGTAAATAAAGAATGACGAAGGAAGTAAAGGATAACGATGGAAATAAAGGATGACGAAGGAGGTAAAGGATAACGAAGGAAATAAAGGATGCGAAGGAGGTTAAATGGATCCCAACGGAAATTAATTTTGAAAAGGAAGTAAAGGTAACGATGGAAATAAAGGATGACGAAGGTAAAAAATACGAAAAACCTCAAATAATTTCGCCACATTCACATTTAAAACTGAAATGAAGATGCATTCAATTAAAGATTTTCTTAAAATTCTCGTGACTCGAAAGGAACTTTTAATGATGTAAAAACTTCGTCACTCGAAACGAACGGGTATTGATATAAAATCTTTTACTCGAAAAAAACATGTATTGATATAAAAACTTGGCAACTCGAAATAAACATGTGTAAGCAAAGAAGGGAAACGAGGGAAATGGTGAAACGAACGAACTGGATAAAAACAGTTATGTCTAAAGCAATCGGCAGAAAAGTGGTGAACAGTGCTAAGAACAGGAATAATAAATCGAGTGGCCCTACGATTTCGAAATGCGCAAAGCTAACCAGAAAGACAGTGTACAATCACACCATACAATTTCGAAATGCGTAAGTGGCTACCAATAAAGCAGTGTCCAATCAGACCATACGATTTTTTAATGCATAGTGATAAACCCGAAAGACAATGTACAATCACACCATACGATTTTCGAAATGCCACAGTGCTAACCAAAAGAAAAGACAGTGTACAATCACACACCCTACGATTTTTCGGAAAAAAACGCAGTGCTAACTAGACAGACAGTGCGGTTGCATAAATCGTTAATAAATCATCGCTGTTAGACAGTTTCGCGACCAAATTCGATGACGAACGGGCGAGAGAATAATTCGAATCGGAGGAAGTATTAACAAAATATTAGAAAAATCCGTTTGAGACAGAGACTAGTGTGGGAGAATTCAAAATCGACGGTTGCAGCGCCAAATTCAAACGACGGTGGTGCCATGGTGGTGGCACCCGAACACCCTTCGTGACCCCCCCAAGTACCGACTCGTGTAGCAGACCAAGTAGAGGAGTAACGAACGTGTTTTGAACGGAGAGATGGCGAGCAGTCCAACCCCACCAGTAAGGACGGAAGTTGTCTGTAGCAGGAGATGGCATGGAGGTAATGCCGGGAAGGTAGTACCCCTGGTTACCCCCAGTGTCGTGCGGGACTGTTATGCAGTTCCCGAGAACAAGGGACGCCTTGTTGTCTTGTTGTGAGGGAAGGGATGCAAATCCTCACCCTTGAGGAGTACGGGAGTAGAGAACAACCTGTCCACCCACGAGTCAAGAATGCTTGGACAGAGAGAGGTCGACCAGAGCCTCTCCCCCGTGACCCCGTGGGAAGGGGGAAGTCCACTCCTACTTCTGATCGCGACCTATTGAAGAGTAGAGGGATGATATTAAAAAGGTGAATAGTGCAGAAGTTCCCTTACCTACCTCGACCCGTGAAGGAAGTCACGATACCTGCCTAAAGTATGGATAGGGTGAAGCAATGTTAGAATAAGGAATAGCTGATAAACATCAGATGACAGCCAGCAAACCAGTAAGAGAATCCAGGCTCGATGTGAAGATACTAGCAAACTAATAGCATAAGTAGCGATCGCCGGCACCGCTGCTGGCAGTAATAGAGTTGCTGACCTGTGAGCAAATTGCATAGAAACGGGAGAGAGGGACAGTACAGGATAGTGTCTTGAGGCACTATGGGGATGTGATGAGAGGATAACCTTCACACCCCTGGAGGTGGGAAACCCCGCCCCGCCTAGAAGCCGTCGTGATGGATAAAAGTTGTCCCTGATAGTAATATTAGTATTAGTTCGACTGCACAATGAGCGAGTTGTGTAGCCTTTAGAAGCGTAGTCAATAGCATGTTGTGTTAGGGAAATGCAGATAGGGAATTTGTAGAAAGTAACGTTAGAAAAATATATGAAAAAAATAAGAGAAAAAAAAGGATGGTTCTCTTAGGCCGTGTTCTGATTATAGTTAAAGTATCACGAGCGACAATACATTCCATTTGTCCCCATCGAAGAATTGTAATTAAGATTTAAAGTCAGAATCATTAAAGTAAGTTCAATAAAGAATTTGTTTGAGTAAAGTAACGAGACTGATATGTTGTTGAAAGAGTAGTCTGATTTTCATTGGGAAAGAGAAGTCATTTTTAAATTTGATAATGAAGTGAGAACAAATTGTATTTTATCCCTGATATAGATGTGCCCTTTAGAATGTTCATTTCTCAACAAGATCGTAGGATTGAGCAACTTTGACGTTGTGGGGATTGATCATATTTAAAAAAAAAAAAAAAAAAAAAAAAAAAAAAGAGAGAGCATTAAGAGTAGCCGAGAGAGGAACTGCGACGCTGACAGTTAAATGTTTCAGTTACACCTGTGGATGAGTTGCACAGAAAACAGAGGCAAGTGAGTCAGCTGTTGTGTGAACATGTTGAGTGAGTGCCATGGGATTGTGCATGTGTTGGGTGTATGTGGGTTTGCTAGTGTGTAAGGGAGTTGACTGACAAGTCACAGTTTTCTGAACATGCACGAAATAAATTCTTCTTAAAAGAATAAATAAATAAAAGAGTAACTTGTTGTGCCGCCCTTCTTCCCTCTTCGATAAAGCAAACCATCCACATAATTTGTAAGTGAACAAAGAGTAACAAAAACATACTTATGCACTTTTGTTTCATGCCAGTTATTGCTGAGAAATTTATGTCTAATTTTCTAAACATATTGTTACAGTTCCAAGCATATAATGAGTGAGTCTGTGTGTTTTTAACTTGATTATTTTTATTGCATTATTATTTTTATTGCATTTCAAGTCATATTAAACACGTTATTGCAATGCATCTAATTTTTTTTTAATTTCTATTGATGTCGATTATACTATGTCCAAAATTTCATATCATTGTCAATACTGTTTATGCTTTGTCAGAAATTTGTGATTTTCCATTGATGATGTGGGAATAAGAGATTATTTTGAAGAAGAGGAAAAAAAGAAGTTATTTTTTGTGTGTAATCTTTGACTTTTGATTTTCTGTTTTCCTTGTTTTTATTATTGCAGAAAGAATTCAGTAAGTTTTATTATACTTTTAACAGATTTCCTATGAGTAATGTATAATTTTTGACTCATGTTATATGAATTTTTATTTATGAATTTAGCTTTTTCGAGCTGGAGCGTGACTATCCATTTTTACAGTGACATTATTGAATTGTGAGGAGTGAGATTCATTTGTTGTAACTTGTGTTTATAACACGCCAAATGGCCCTACACTAATAGTTTTAGATTTTGCACAAACTGGACGGTACGGCACTCAAAGGCGGTGTGGCATTCAAAGAACACCAATGCGCTAATCATCAGATCAGTGTTGCATGTCTTGCGGGACGCAAGAACTGGGGAGGGAGTGATGAGCTGATTCGATACAGTTTTGAATATGCCTTTTCCGTGTTATTCTGAAGTCCCGTGAAACCGTTATAAGTGATACTGTGTGTGTGTGTGTGTGTGCGCGCGCGCGCGCGCGCGACAATACAAGTCAGCCGCCAATGACGTTACAAGTTGGCGTGGCTTGGGCAAGTTCAAAAGAGTGCCACGCCTCCCTATAACCAATCAGCTTCTTGCATAATGATGCTGTGTGTAGGGGGGCATTTGAAACAGGCCGCACCATCAGTCAGATCAGTTCGTTAGCGGGTCCCATACAGCACAGACTGGAAGACGAGTGCCCAGTGCCCCCGCACCCGCAGTCCCGTTCCCGTCGGCCGCCACACAAAGACGTACGTCACCATGTAGTGTTAATAACAGTCTAACCTGCTGTCTGGTTGTGCACTAGCATAGTCAACGTAATAATCACAAGTAAAGGCCACCTGTGTAGAATACACCTGTGTTAAACGTTCCCTCGATTATTATTTTTGCATGACCTCCATTGCATGCACGTAAACTTATCTCTCTCCTGTTTTTTACTTATATATTTCTATATATATATCTAATTATATATATCTAATATTATATATATTATGTATACAGGTATAAGTAATATATATATATATATATTTATATATTATTATATATTATGTAATACATGTATATTATTATATATACATATATTATATCAATATATATATAATATTATATATATATATTTATTATATAATATTTTATATACATGTATAATATATTATTATATATACAATGGTAATATATATTTTATATTCTATATACATATAATATTAATTATATATATCAAAATATATATATAATATAAAAATATTATTTTAATATATATATCTATACATATATATATATATAATATAATATTATTATATTATATATATATGTATTATTAATATATATATATATTATATCATTATATATATATATATAATGTGAGATACATTTATATATATTATATATACATATATATATATATATATTATATATATATATTATATATTATATATATATAGATAAAAATACATGTATATATATATTATATATACATGGATATATATATATTATAGTATACAACATATATTATAATATATATATAATATATATATATATATATTATTATATATATATATACATATATAATATATATATAGAATATATATATATATATTATATATATATAAGATGTATATATAATATATTATTATATATATATATATATAGATATATATATATATATATATATATATATGGACTAGTAAAAAAAGTTCGTAACAACAGAATTCCATCTAATAAAAGGAGCCCATAAAAACACCAAAATATAGAGAGGAAAGTACTATATTTCAGAGACTGCTGTCTCTCTCTTCAGGTATATGAATGAGAAAAGTTTACAGAAAAGGTGGTATTTATACCAAGAGATCCGTCCACAAGTAAGCCAATTTAGGTCACCCCCGCTGATAATCTTCCTTTAATCTTCTTAAGCGTTGGTTGAATAAACACTTTGTCGACGACATCCGAAATCCATGCTCCTTTTGAGATGTTCATTACCTGCTTCTCTTTTATTAAGGCCGATTCCATCATTTGACTCTTGTACCGGCAGTTGCTGCTATAAATTACACGTGACAAATTCCAGTTTATTCTATGGATATGTTCATTTATATGGTTGAAAATAGCCGAGTTCTGTTGTCCATACCTAACTGACCGTTTGTGTTGTATTAATCTCTGGGGAAGTGATTTACCTGTAAATCCGATGTAAGATTGGTCACTGTCTTGGCAAGGGATCTCATAGACCCCAGAGTCCTTGGGAGATGTCTTTTGTTGGACGTTAATCAGGGATTTGGCTAAGGTGTTTGGGTAGGTAAATGCAAAAGGGTTGGATTTCCCAAGGGTGTGCGTTACTCTTTTAATCGTCTCCAAGTGAGGAATTTTTATTTTATTGTTGGGTGTGTCTCTGGTCTTGTCTTTAGGGGGTCGGTAGAAAATTACGTTTGCTTTTTGAATTGCTTTCTCAATTAAATGGTCAGGATACTTTAAAGATGAAAGTTGCTTGCGAATTAGTTCAAATTCTTTTTCCGGGAAATCTGGGGAACAAATTCGTAAGGCTCTTAAGAATAGGTTGCTAGCTACGCCTGTCTTGATAGTAATGTCGTGATAGCTAAAGTAGTGAATATATGAAACCAACGTTCTCACTTTCATATATTCACTACTTTAGCTATCAAGACACACCCAACAATAAAATAAAAATTCCTCACCTGGAGACGATTAAAAGAGTAACGCACACCCTTGGGAAATCCAACCTTTTGCATTTACCTACCCATACACCTTAGCCAAATCCCTGATTAACGTCCAACAAAAGACATCTCCCAAGGACTCTGGGGTCTATGAGATCCCTTGCCAAGACAGTGACCAATCTTACATCGGATTTACAGGTAAATCACTTCCCCAGAGATTAATACAACACAAACGGTCAGTTAGGTATGGACAACAGAACTCGGCTATTTTCAACCATATAAATGAACATATCCATAGAATAAACTGGAATTTGTCACGTGTAATTTATAGCAGCAACTGCCTATACAAGAGTCAAATGATGGAATCGGCCTTAATAAAAGAGAAGCAGGTAATGAACATCTCAAAAGGAGCATGGATTTCGGATGTCGTCGACAAAGTGTTTATTCAACCAACGCTTAAGAAGATTAAAGGAAGATTATCAGCGGGGGTGACCTAAATTGGCTTACTTGTGGACGGATCTCTTGGTATAAATACCACCTTTTCTGTAAACTTTTCTCATTCATATACCTGAAAGAGAGAGACAGCAGTCTCTGAAATATAGTACTTTCCTCTCTATATTTTGGTGTTTTTATGGGCTCCTTTATTAGATATATATATATATATATATATATATATATATATATATATATATATATATATATATATATATATATATATATATATATATATATATAATATATATATATATATATATATATATATATATATATATATATATATATAGATATATATATATAATATAATATATATATATATATATATATATATATATATATATAATATATATATATATATATATATATATATATATATATATATATACGTGAGGATTTACTTGTATTAATCTATTTATATATGTATATACATGTTTCATTGAGTCAGGAGTATTGGGTATTCATAGCCCCTCTGAATATTTGTATGAATTAATTTTAAGTTTAGTACCACCACGGTTAGGTAGGAGGTTTAAGGCTTTCCTTCTTTATTTTCTCTGGACTTCCTTCTTTCTTATAGTTGTAGGTTAGTGGTTTCATTATTGGGCCCGTGTCATTATTATTTGAGCCTTTGGCATATTATGTCCTTTCTTACTTTGTTAGGGTAGCTTTAAGTATTAGGAGTCCTTGTGAGCCCGTTATTTGCTCCTTGCATTTTGTGTATTTACTGTTAAGTTTTCTCACAAGGCTTATTTAGTATTAAGTGTATTTTATAATTAAATATTGTTTATTTTATTCTGCTGTTTTGTTTCCACATTCCTCATACCCTGTGTACTTTCTTACTGCCTACGATCCCTGTGATTATTGAAGTATAAAGAACCTGTATTACGGCCAAAGAGGTAAATATTTTTTATTTGCCGAAATAGAGGTGACTATTCTTAATTCCTGGAGTGGTGGTTTTTTTTATTAACATGTGGCTATGGGGGTTGGTTATTAACCAAATGGAGGAAATATTTTATCATCGGAGTGCTCTTATTATTAATATGGTGTCACATATTTATGTATGGAGGTGGAATTAATCTTGGGCGGGTGACCCTTTTTTGTGGTTATGGAGTTTTTTTTTTTCTCGAGCCAAGAGAAGATTTCTGTAGTTCTTTCTTTTTGGTTTCGTGACTATTTAGAGGCGAGCAGCGTTACTGCATTGTGGTCCTATGGAGATGTGTGCACTTTTTATGTTCACAAGTTTATTATTTTTGGAGGCATATAATTGGGCAGTGTCATGTTGAGAGAATACGTCTTTAAGACAAATTTTTGAACACATTAGTCATATCCTGGAGTTAATTTTGTGAAATGTGCTTACTTCGTGTCAGTTAGACCTTTTTCTATAGAATCATGAGTTTCCAAACTTGTGTGTCTGACTAGACATTTTTTATGCTGCAGTTGAGCATACACGTCTGCAGGTGGATTTTTCTGCTGACAAGAGCTGTGCTGTTCCTTTTCCTTTAGTGGTGATTGCTCAGAGTTTTTGCAATATCTGGAAATGTTGACAATAGCATTTCACGAAAGCGCATGGGTAAGAGTTTGCTTTCTGGCAAATTCCGTAGCTATTCATGGGGCATTTCTTGGGAAAAATGTGGGTCTGTGTATGTTATGCATATATTATGTGTTTTGTGACAGGGGAAATTTGTGATTATCTTTTTTGTTTTTCTTCCTTTTCTTCTGGGAGATGTAATTTATCGGGAGATGTAATTTATCGGGGGTTGTTACTTATATAAATGGGAGTTTGACATTAAGTCTCATTGTAATTAATTATATGAGCAGTAAAGGGGTTTTGCTATTAAAAGTTGGAGATTTTTACTGATTTTGTGAGTTGCTGTAATATCAGAGCTTGAGAGAACACTTTTGGGTCTGGGCGTGTTACGTGATTTTTTTTCCCTTGGACTCATTATTTTTTTTTTCCTTTTTTTTACCTATGAGAACATTCGTGTTTGGATTGTGTGTGTGCTGATGTGTAAGTTTGGAGAATTGAGTTGGAGAACTTGATGTTTTTTTCCTTTGAGAGTTATGATAATGACTTATGATTTAGTGGTCATATTAAATGGAGTTAGCTGGGAGATGCTCAGTTGGTATTTCTGACTTTTTGAGATCATTGTTTGAAAGAAGCAGTATGTCTGGGGTTAATTTTCTTGGATTGACCGATGACTCGACTGACATACTAACACACCATAAGAGTTGTTCCCCAACGCTAGCAAGATGTCCACCAGCCGTGCAGAGAGTGTTGCTGTCGTTTGTCCATGGTGATTACAAGAGTCTACAAGTTCTACAGCGCTTTTGGGGATCTGCAGAATCCGTTAGAAGTCTTCTACGATGAGGGAGGCATTCCGTCTTCCTACAGCCTGCTACAGTTGAGCAGCTAGTTACAGACAAAGAGGGATATTCAAGAATCCAAGATGAGAGAAAATTCTAGTGTTATTTGGAGATGAGGCGTAACAGACTTTATTTTATAATGCCAGAGACGTGCAGTTATTACTTATATTTTATTTTGAGCCAGCCAATGTTTTATGTTATATAAGCTATTTTGCGTGACCATTTTGCCAGGCGGGAGCTAGCAAGTGTACATGGCCGAGCTATATAAGGCCTAGAGTTATAATTAATGATATGTTGCCAATATGTTCGCTGTGACCTATTGGAATGTGGAGAACAGCTGAAGCAACGACCCGAAAAAAGCTGATAAATGATTTCTGTGGGTGGCGTGATATGAAACTGCATAGTTAGACGAGTCAATGTTCAAGAGTTCATGGGCTCTTTTCAAAGTGCCTTTGGGAAACTGGTTGTAGCCAGTTATATGAGGCATTAACGAAGTGTGCGTTCGTATGTGCGTGTGCGCCTCTTTTATTCTTAATGTACCCCTACCCAAGTCTATGGTGGATTTGGATAGAGACGTCTTTGGGAGAAAGGCAAGATGCCGGGGAAGCTCTGCGAAAGTTTATTTATATTTTGTGAGTGAAATGTTCCGGCTGCAAGGGTGAGTCTTGAACTATTTTAGCCAAAGGGTGGCTTGTTGTCTGTTTGACATTTATAAGAATATTTCATCTTTAACGTTGACTTTAAACTTATGTGTACTTATGAGTGTTTCTCGTGTCTTTGAAACAGACGGTTCTGGCGGAACTATGGGTTCTGGCAAAGGGGGGGGGACCGAGGGAGTCCCCGATGGGAGAATAGACATTTGGTGTGACCATTACTGTTTTAAACATTTTACTGTTGGGGTTTTAACTGAATTAAGTTAGTCAGTAAGACTTGGATCATTATCTTTTGTTGTTAAATAAATGTATTTTAGTAATGCAACTCTCTCATTTGATTACCTGTTAGAGAGAGAGAGAGAGAGAGAGATTTCTGTGTTGGTTTGCCTGACGCTCGAGTTACACGTTTACCAAATAAATAACGAGATTAATATCCCGTTAACAAATGTGGTGGTTTTTTAGGGTTACTTATATATATATATATATATATATATATATATATATATATATATATATATATATATATAATATATATATGTATATAGTATATATATATATATATATATATATATATATATATATATATATATATATATATATATATATATATATATATATATATATATATATATATATATATATATATATATATATATATATATATATATATATATATATAATTTCAAAAAATTGTTGGACCTAGCAGTGCTAGACACTTTCTTTTTCATGGAAATGATTACAGCCAAATCGATGGTATGACCATGAGCCCTCCACTTGGCCCTATATATTTGCAAGTATCTTTACGTGCTCGCTGGAAGAGCACATGCTTGACACCTGCCCCTCAATTTTACAAAAGGTGCTACGTCGATGATACTTTTGCTCTCTTTAGAACAAGGATTGACTCCGAAAGGTTTCTTCATGTTTCTTCATTTTATTAATTCATTTCATCCAAACATTAAATTTACTGTAGAGCACGAACTCAAGAACCAACTTCCTTTCTTAGACATTCTTGTCACAAACCACCAAAGAAGGGTTTAGCACACCAATACATAGGAAGAAAACCTTCAACGGATTGGGTACCAACTTTTATAGTCAATGTTTTCAAAATTATAAGCCGAATTCCATAATGACCTTGCTTCATCCAGCCCATTCCTTGACCTCCAGCTGGGAAACACTACACGGGGGAAATTACATATCTCCAACAAAATTATTAACCGTTATCCATCAAATTTGCTTTATAAAACCGTTGAACAATTTCTAAATAATGTTTTCATTCCCACCACCCAGTGCCTGATGTTCCAAAAATGCCTTTCTATGATAGTTTGCCATTTATTCGTTGCAAAGACCTCAACAAACATCTAATTCATTTTCTATCTATAAAAGTTAACAATGTCCCTACAAACCCCTTAACTATACGTCGCTTGTTCAATTTTAAAGACCGCTTACATCCACTGATGACCTCTGGTGTGGTTTATAAACATTCATTTGTCATGGATGCGATCGAGGAATTTATATCGGATCCACACTAAGGCTACTTAAGGTCCAGATAGACAGTCATAATGCTGTCAGTTACAGAACCTGCAAACTTTCATCTCCTGAGTTCTTTAACATCAGAGGACATACCAGGTAACGCAGATATGAAATCCAATATAAGGACTTTTGAGATTACATACAATCTAATCAACAACAACCAGCGTCTCTTGTTTCTCTGTCAAGTCTTTTCCTAACATCTAATGGATGGTCCTTTTTACGAGTTTACAGTTTATTTTATAATATATTTTCAACTTAATCTTGAAGTGTGTATATTTTACTCTTTTGCTTCTTATAATTTACTTTACGTGCTTTTATATTTTACGATGCACTTGTAACTTTTTAATTTATATGTAATTTCAACTTCACTTCTTTGAAATTTGCTATGTATATATTTATATGTTTTCACAGTTTTACTTTGTGTTCTCTTATAGCTTGAAAATGAAGCCTGGAGCTTTTAAACGTAGCAATAAAGTGTATACGTGAACGTTTTCTGGTGCACTTCCCCTTTGTTTGTCTTTTAAATATATACATATATGCATATACATATGTAT
>NC_087212.1:20776316-20781316 GCF_015104395.2 Macrobrachium nipponense | reverse complement strand
AGGTCTTGGCTTAAATAAGTTGATCGCCTCGACTACCCAGTTCTCCTACTCTAACTTGAAGTTTTTTTTGAGCAGCGATACGGCTGACTACAATGGCCTACCTAACTTATAGGCAAAGATGCTAAGTGTACTAACTTAATGTAGTGATGTAATCTAGCCTAAGTAATAACTACGGGTTGTCTTGTGACGACAGCCTACTCTACCCCTAGATAAGGTTACTTGAAAATCCTACTTGCTACTAACCTAATGCCCTGGTACTAACTCATTAGCCTAACCTACTCAATACAGTTAAATGAAGACGCAATCATTCCAGAGTGTGGTACGCACAGCAGCAGTTCAGCGACGGAATTGTTAAAATACATAATGAGAGGTAATGATGCGTGGGGATGACGAGTGGTTAATTGACCAGGAGGGAAATGTAATGAGGTAATTATGCCATTTACATGAGTGTTAGTATCACAATTTCTAGGGGTTAGAGGGTTAGTTCTACTGGCAGAGATCAGGCTGGCTACCTTCTCTGGGTAGGTGCCAGGATCACTCTGCAAACGAATGTGACACTGTACCTCTGGCACAGGTGTCAAGGAGAGCATGTGGCTCTTTTGTTAGTATGTTAGTTACGTCCCTTCTTCTTCTTCTTATTCCTCCAGGACCTGGCTATACCAGTCCTAGGAGTAGACGGAGGCACAGACTCTGGGGAAAGGCCAGAAACGCCGGCAGGAGCAGAGGCAGTGGTAGCCTGAGGGATTTCAGGAGAACACCCTACTTCGGTATCTGCAGCAACCGTCGTAGAGGTGGAACCTACTGCAGGGGAGGCCCTCACTTTGGCTGCTGCGACAGCCGTCGTAAGGGGAAAACTCCAGGCTGACTCCTGGTCGGGCAGTTCCTGGTTTTCCAGAGGAGGTATGAAGGTTAGGTCTGCCGGAGGTTCATCCTCGGGCGACAGTGGTGAGGGTGAAGAAGACTCATGGACTTTGGGTTGGCCATGGGCTGCGGTAAGCTCCATGCTTGTTGGAGGATCTCCTGTAGGAGGATCCTTGGTTAGGTTAGGCGCCGGCTCTAGCTCAGGGCCAGGCGCAGAAGTCAAGTTCGGTGGTGGCTCTACGTCCAGGCTGGACGGAGCTTGGCACTGCTCAGTGCTGCCAAGTGGCACTGGCAGAGTGTTGAGGTCGACTGGACCTGTGGCGGGTACCGGAGGTGCAATACCTCTCAGCGTGCCCTTGGAAATGGGAGACAGAGGCTCCTGTCTCTTGTTGAAGGCTAAGCCTTGTGGAAAATGGACATTGTCCGCTGCTGGTAGTCGGCTAGGGCACCTAGGCCAATTCGTGGAGTGCCCTATTACGTTGCAGGTTTTGCAACGGAACTGTGAATGGTCAATCTCCCTCCTTGGTAACGGGGGAGACTGTTGGTGGATGTACTTCCTGGAGGAAGTAGAATTTTGTTGACTCCTTGCCTTGGAGTGATTTGTTGTGGGGTTAGGACCCCTTGGCTTCTTGAACGGTGAGGGAGACTTCATGTCTTGCCCTAGGAGGAGGTCGTAACCTCCTGGAATGTAGCTTGCAACTGCAAGGGTACAAACTCTGGAGAAGTGAGGTCTGGTGACCCTCAATTGGACGGTCGGAAGGATCAGTTTAATATGGTTGATACCTTCTATGGTTATTAAGTGACGTCTATCGACGTTAGCCCCTCGGGGGATTCGGTCTTCCCGTATCAGGGAGATTTGAGCGCCAGAGTCGTCGTAGGCTCTGACGTGGCTTGGCTGATAATGGCTTTGGAGGGGTGCGACGGTTATAGGGCCCTTAGCTGGGGGTCCTAGGGAGGAAGGATTTGTAACTGCCATTGCGATGGCAGGAATATTAAAATTTGCGCACCCTCCGTAGTTGGCAGACATGTGACCCTTGCGGCCACAGTCTCGGCAGAACGTGTTCCAGAACCTCTTCCGTGGCACTGGACGGTAAGGCTGAGATGGCCCCACAGGTTGCGAATCTGTGGAGTCACCAAGGCTGGCAGTGTGCTCTGGCACAGGTGAGGAGTCCTCTCTGGCAGTGATTTGAGGTAGGGAGGTTAAGGAATCCTCCGTGGAATCACCCTCGGAAACAAGTCCGGTGTTAACTGGTGGGCTTACCTCTTCCAAAAGGGAGGAGGTAGGCGGTAAAAGGGTAAGAGGCTGAGATGGTGCGGAAGAAATTTCTATCTCGGGCACTGGATCAGGACCAGGCTCGCAAATCGAAAGGATGTCAGGCTGACCAGAGACGGCGGGACCAAGAGAGACAGTGGGTGCAGGGCTGGAAGCTGGCAGAGTGGCTTGAGCTAGGATACTCTCCTTACGGGCCTTCTCCCGCTTGATGTCGAGTTCCTTCTCCTTGAGAGTGAGCTCATGCTTTCGCTCCTCTTCCCTTGCCTTCCTTTCTGCTTCTCTGGCTTGTCTCTGGTTTTCTCTTACTTTCTTTTCTTGCAGGCGTGCGGCAGCCTGCTGCGTCTTTATCCACTGGTCAAGTGCTGGTCCAGTGTAACCAGCCTCCTTGCCCAGAGTTATGAGGGCTCCGAGCTTCTCTAGCTCTCTGGCAAAGAAGTCGCGGGAAGCAGGGGAAGACATTTCCCTTAGGCTGCAGTAGAGGCTCGGGTGAAAATGATAATAATGACCAGGAAGGGTAAATGGATGGAATGGGAGTGCCTACTGTGGAAAGTGGCACTCACTTGGAAATGGGTTCTGCGACGTGGTAAGGAAAAGTCTGAAAAGACTGGGTGCTCGGTGGCACTTTGTGAATGGCACCTTCTGATGAGGTGAAAAAATCGAATGCAGTGTGCGGCGTACGTCACACTTACGGGCGTTCCCAACTTGGGAGACGTTGGAATGGGCTACCTGTAGGTCCAATACAGGTGCACGGCACTTATGAGGAGGCGTTCCTTGGTTCAGTGATCCAAAATGGCGGATACTTTAATGAATTGGACGTTCCGTAAGGACGGACACGCAGGTATAGGGCTACCTGTACGTCTGTACAGGTGCGATGGCACTTCGGGAGGCGTTCCCTTGATTGGTCCGAAGGATCAATGACCCTTGTACACGGACATTAATGAATTGGGCGTTCCGTAAGGACGGACACACAGGTTTAATGGCTACATGTACGGCCTGTACAGGTGCAATGGCATTTATGGAGGCGTTCCTTGGAGCACTGGTATCGTGCTGGTGTGTCCCGGACACTACATGCAGTATACTTAAATATACTGAAGTGAAATGGCACTGCTCATGGCAGAGTGTAATGGTGGAGGAGAGAAAGTAAAAGGTGGGAGTACTTCAGCAGCCAGTCGATGAACAGTGTCAAGAATTAGTGGCACTGTAAAATGATAAGACCTGACGTGCACTGGTGGTGGCCAGTCCTAAACTGGTAACGACTTCCCTGTCTGGAAAGAATGAATGAATTTGCGTGGCACACTGTGCGAATTGTGCTTGCGGTATACGCAAGTCTTTTGTGATAAAGAAAATGAAAAGACCACTCGGGCAACGACAGGTAATGGAAATTCTAGAAATGCTCAGTCACTCGCTGAAGTACTCGATAAATGAAATAAATAAATGCTTGCAAACTGCAATGGACACATGCGCGTACGTATCACGCTGTGTAAATGAAAGACACAAGAGACTAAATAATGTTAATTCTGCATGCTATAATTAATGGTAAGATGTAGTACTCTTGGCTTCGTGAATACTGTGTTCTGGTTTTCTCTCTCTCTCTCTCTCTCTCTCGGAGAGGGTGAAAAATGATATATGAATGAACTCCCTTATATTTGAATTGAACTACTAATGTTAGTTTAATATGACGCAACTTGCGTTAAATGATTTACTTATGTTAACGTGAAATGAAAGAATTGCTTTTGATAACGTTTTATGAAAATGATAACGCGCTCGCGTTGAACGATTTTTACACTAATAGTAGCGGCTTGCGCTTATGAAATGATTTGCGTTTC
Source organism: Macrobrachium nipponense (assembly GCF_015104395.2). Lineage (NCBI taxonomy): Eukaryota > Metazoa > Arthropoda > Malacostraca > Decapoda > Palaemonidae > Macrobrachium > Macrobrachium nipponense. Next base: position 20,777,356 of record NC_087212.1, on the reverse strand, counting down.
AATATGAATTTTACAACGACGCGTTTTACGTTAACAATTCTTGTAAGTGACTCTACTTTTAAGATTTACGTTAACTTTATGTAAGATTACTAGGTCCCTGTGAACAGTGAAATGACGGTAAGGATTTGAAAACGATGTTAGCAAACAATTGTAAATGAGGTTACGTTAAGTGAAATGAAATTTTCGCTCAGCGCGCGAGTGAGCGATGCGAGGTGAAACACGTGAGGCGAGAAGAGCGGGTTAGCACCACGGTGTGCTAGCATTGATGGCGAATCAGCTGATTCTCTGTAAATGCGAAGACAATTTACAACACAAGATTCTACTTTCTTATTCAAGGCGAATTACGTTAATTTCTCTGGCAGGACGATAGATACTAGTACCGAGATCGATATTATTTACGTTAAAACTTTGGGACTTACGTTACTTTGCTTAAATGGTTTAGATAATTCTGAAAGGGATAAAAACATGGCTGCCGCTGTGAGCGAAAACGAAGGCTGGTTGAGACCGCGCAGGCGCGAAAGTGCGCTAAGCTGAATTAGCTGAGAGGTAGCGGTTACCAACACTTGGAATGAAAACTAAGTTAAAAATGGATTCCCTAACATATCACAGACAAAAGAATTGTACACTTCTTTTGCCGTAACTATTAGTAACACTCCTAACTAGCTAGGCTTTCTCATACAGCAATAAACCCTGGCAAAGCACTTCCTAGTTTGATCTGGTCCTTTCTGGCATCTATCTGCACACGTGTTCGTGTGAGCTCCTACGACAACAATGCGATTTACAAAACAGAATTCGCTCGGCGCTCTGGCCGTTACAATAATAAGAATATTTCTACCTTCACATTTGTTTAACACACTTCTACAATAAAAATACTTAAACGTACCTTAAGCTAACATTGGTTATAGAATAATCATATTAATGAATGGAATACCTTACCGTGAGTCAGTGTCTTCTTTCCCTGCAAGTGTGCTTGATTTACGCTTTGTAAAATAATTTACAGTTTACGTTTTACAACGAATAACGCGATTTACAAGCTTTTT
>NC_087212.1:20598816-20773816 GCF_015104395.2 Macrobrachium nipponense | reverse complement strand
CCTTAAACATCTTTGAATGCCTGAGGATTTACTAAGACTTCTCGCCCCATGAATAAATTCTACCAGTAGGAATGATTGACATAATCATATTTCATTATACCTTACTTTGGAATTGAATTTAATTGAATATAGAATTAGGTCATTCAGCGCTGAAGCAGAAATTGACAGTAAAAGTTTGAAAGGTATAACGGTAACTGAGCAATAACTCAGCATGGACTGCAAGGAACGTTGCCGCGAATACGACAGCCACTAGAGATTGGGGAGTCAACTGTATTTCTCAGTGTTTAATATTAGCCCCTGAGGATTAACTACAGTCGACCCCCAAAAAATAACAGTAAATTCTTAATAAGTAACCCAAATACTATAGGAAACTGTAATTTCCTAAGAAATACCCGACCCGAAGTCATTACAATCTACCCAGCTCCTTCAGTAACAAGAGTAAGCAACAATAACTGAAAATATTCGGGTAATTCTTCAAAAGCAAGCCGCATCACCAGTATCTAAAAGACAATTAACAATCCTTCATTTAATGGTGCTTTTTCAGTGAATCTCATCTTGTTTTCTTGAGGAAATTTTATTTTAACCTCCTTTTCCATCCAACAAGATTGGGGGCACCCAGTTGGGAATCGGGGGTTTTGGGTGGGGAAATACCAGAAAGGAGTGCTTTGCAGCAATAATAATTGGGAGCACCTACAGATTCGCGGGCCCACTCGACCACCGACCGAAATCGGCGGAAGAACACCAAAACCAATATGGCGGCGATACCAAAACAACAACAAACAAAGTAGGGAGTGACTACATATCCGCGACGATTGATTTGTGTGTGCTGTCAGTAAGGCTGTGGCGGAACGGCACTTCACGCCTTATCCGCATATTTAAAGATTCTTGGCAAGCACGGCATGTTCTGGCAAGAGGTAATGTTGTGCTGTGAGCGCTAGCCACAGGGGTTACAGTAAGGCTAGTACTTACCGTGGCGGATGGATTTTGGTGTCGCGCGGCCCGGGAAACTTTAGATTAACTTTAAAACAGAGATGGGATTTTTCAAACCACGTTCCTTTAGACAAGGAAACACTAAAATTACATTGCTTCCGCCGACGTCCTTTCGTCACTACAGAGCGATCACACCTAAAGGCGTTCCTGTTGTAGTCGATCCGACAAATAGCTCCGCAACACTCACAGTTTTTTTGCTTTAGAATTAAATTATGTCTTTGAGAATATTCAATCACAACTTCTTTACCACCACTAGACAAATAATGATAAAATTCACCGTAACCCACATTGCACTGCAAACAATCGGCAGGAAGTCGAAGGTCTCTGTCAAAATTAATGCCAGAAGGGCCAGCCACTGCCTCTGCCATAGCTACAGGAAGACAAAATGCCGGTTTTTGCTTCATTATTCGAGTATTCAGTCAAACAAGGATACCAGTGGACACTGGACAGGTAACTTTATTACTCCGCTGCAATGCTAGTGAAACTTAGTTTTCGACTAAAGTCGTTCGTAATTGGTTATGAAACCCATGACGTCATAACGATGTCACACTTCTCAGCCAATAATGAGTAACTGGAACTGCTTTTGTTTACGTAAGAAAGTAAGTTAGAAGTAAACATTACCGTAGAGGAAACACCTCTCCCGACTTAGGAAAAATTCGAGGTAAAAACTTATCAAGCTCATTTAATTCCACCCCGTTCAATCTCTCATATAATGACTATACGTTTTATATTGCTTTTCACATGCTCTTTCCATGTAGGTGATTATTTATTTTAATATCCAGTGCAGAGTGCTTCTGAAGTATTACCAATATTCGAAATGAAATACTGCCAGCTGAAAAAACTGAGGGGTCTATCAATAGCTACTGAACACTTGACCCAAACCCCCCCAGCGGAAGGGAAGACAAGTAACACTCATTGCTTCCTATAAAATCAACAAACCCCTTATACAACATTTCACAAAGATAAAAAAAAAATAAAGTTAAAAAGCTGTTGACCATTGCTCTCATTGGATTATGTTCCTTATAATGAAAAATAATTAATATAGCATTGTATTTCAAATTCTAAATAAATATTTTAAACCCTACTAATGTCGCAACATTCCGACATCAATGACCTCATATACGATACTTATACAGAAATTACACATCCACATGCCCTACCAATTCTAGACTAAAATAATCTAAATATATCTAAGAATTAACTGATAAATGAAATCTGTTTCCACAATTCTCAATATATTCCATGAGTGAAAATTCACGAAATCAGTGGGCTATCTTGGAGTCCCGCCATCAGTCACGACCAATTTCTCGGCATCTTTGGTCTCTAAAGCACTGAGATTCTTACCCTAAAAATTAAAACTCCCTACACTACTTAACATTTAGCCGTTTAATTACCACCTGGGTTATTTACCAAAATTCTCACAATTGCTAACACAAAAACGTACTCACATAATAAAAGCTACAGCCACAGATAACAAAAAAATATAACTTTGACATCTTGGAAGCACCGTCAACACCCGTCAATGGCTGTGTAAGAACTACTGCTCAAGAAGACAAGTTGACAACATAGACTTTTTCTTTGGCCAATCAGAGACTTCCATCATAAACATAAACGAAACCTTTTGTATTACCTTCTCTCATTGGCTGTGGCTTGTGAGCTCTGGCCAACAGATGGAAGGCTTTGAAAATGCCTACATTGGTAAGTGGGACAACATTTGATTTCCGTAAGAGTTTTTAGTTTAGTAATTAAGAAATTTTTTCTGCAAGAGTTATTATTTTTCTATAAAAAAATGATGATTGTTATACGGGAAATAGAGCACGTCTTTAGTTTTACTTACTATCGAGAAGAAAAATAACTTTTAACTACATTCTTCTTTGCAATACGTAATGCCAGGTTTATTAACGGCTTTGTAAACCACATTACTGTCAACAGCCAGAGTATAACTGAAAAATAACAAAAGAATGGTATATGAAGACTTGATGATAATAGGTTCGGCTGGAGGGGATCTGCGGAAACAAAATTAGGCAAAAAACCAATAAAGGATAAGTTTAGTAACATTATGAAAAGGCGCTGTTCCTATTCAATATTTTCCATGGCCTGGAAAGGTGCAGACTTGCAAACTCCTTTATGTCAGCGAGTATCCCCGTCAGTAAGAAAGAAAGCATTATACCACCGAGTACCGGTAAGTGGAAGGACCTGGGAAACACAGAACTCCATAATTATAGTAGTCAGCTTGAGTGGTAGCGCGATACAGTAGAGTTTTAGCCTTGTTGATAAGGAGACTTCAAAAAGAAAGGGAATCAAGTAAGCATAAGAGAAAGCAAGGTGAAAAAAAAAACTCAGTAAGTAAGTAGATAACAGATTATGAAGTAAGAATAACCTGAAATAAATAGTAGTGATAACCACAATGGATGGGATTTATTGAAGGAGTTAACAAATGTGTAAAATATGTCTATGTCCTGCACAAGCTTGAGAGAAATTATAGGGAGCTCTGTGAAATTTCGCCGTATATTTAAAGTTTCCAAACAGTGTAACAGGCAGTGATTAAAGGCTGAACCACCAACTGTAAACTGTATTTCCAGCATTAGAATAAAATAGAATTTAAGCCAGAGGCCAAGCGCTGGAACCTATGAGGTCATTCAGTGCTGAAACAGAAATGGACATCAAATAGGTTTAAAAGGAGAGGGTGGAAAGCAAGATGGATGAAAGTGGAAATGGACAGAGGTGCAGTAAAAGGAATGAAAGCGGTAGCAACTAGGGGCCGAAGGGACACTGCAAAGAACATTATGTAATGCCCACAGTGCACCGCACGATGATTTCCAGCATTATTCAGTTGCCAAATGCAAAGGCATCGCATGCTGCCAGTTCTCTGGTTGCACTCCTGGAAATGGAATATTGCAAATCAATATTGTCTACATACCATTTTGCAGACCTGGACCTCTTGAGGACATGAATTTCAGTCTGATTCTGGCAGTACCTGCAAATGTCCCCAGATGGTGCTTTTAGAAAGTTGATCTGTTTCTTCATTTCCTTGAGTTCCTCCGTATTTAAGAATCCACTTTTATGTGATTTGCCTTCCTTGCTCTGATGAGTGAAGACAGCAGATTTTATGCACGTTTTTAGTTGCACATTTTCAGTGTGATCTCGGATTTTTAATTGCAAAAATCGCTCCTTTGGGGCTTGTGTATTGTGGTGTTCCTTTTTTCGGGCTCTTGCTCATAGAGCAGCCCGTCATTCAGGGATTTGAAGTAATGAAATGGTCATGAATGAAATCAGTTAAAAATTATCAAGTGAAATTAAAAGTTTAACAGATAGGATCACCAGACACTATAAACAATTAGGTGCCTGTCAGTAAGAGAGAGAGTAAGAAAATGATAGTAGGGCGAGTCGTAGGTGACCAGTATGCCCTCCCAGATTTTGGCCATGCCCTGTTTTGCTTGTAAGCACTTTGCATCACCTTCTTATGGCAATGTAGACAATGCATTTGTAAAGAGTGGCTTTAGACGATGGAAAAAGGCACAAGGAAAGATGGGGCCATTGCAAAGCACCTGAACTCACATATCCACAATTCCTCTATACTGCGTGGATTGGCTACCAACACAACCAATCTGATAAAACACCCATTAATCAGAATATAAGTTAGGGTTATCAGAAGAAATTCCGTGAAAATCGTCATTACATAACAACTCTTGGCGAGATTATACTCCTGACACTAACAAAATATAGCACAAAGAGGTCACAGAGAAGGTGACGATGAACAAAATCCAGGAAATATCCGTAAACTTCTTAGATTTATTGCCAAACATAATCCTGTTACAGCTGAACGTGTCAAAAGTGGTCCAAAAAATGAGAATTACACCAGTTCTGCAATACAAAATGAGATGACTGATACATTTGCATCAATTGTGAGGGAAGAAATAGCAGAAAACATAAAATCCTGCCATTACTTTTCTGTTCAAGCCGATGAAGGATGTGAGCAAAACTGCGCAATCAGTGCTATAATAGTAGTACGATTTTATGATGAAATCTCACACTGTATTCAGGAATGTTTTATTTCATTCACTCCCATGTTTGGTTTTGACAAGTGTTGCAAAGAATGTACCACAAGCATCTGAATTTTTCAGTCTTCTCGAAGAAGTCTATATCTTTGCTAGTAATGCAATGGTTCATGAGAAGTTCCTTTCTATACAGCGTGAAATGTTTCCTGAAGAACAAATTCGAGAACTTCAACATCTCAGTGATACTCGCTGGTGGTATCGGGCTACCTCCTGTGAAAATGCTTTATTACGTCTGGAATGTATTATAAGACTTTCGAAGCAGACTTCTGCAGATGATACCGGAAAAATAAATGAAGTATCTCAGCAGCTGCAGGACAAACAGGCAGACCTTGGAAAAACAGCTAAACTTATTTCTTGTCTTCGTGAAGATTTAGTTGATGTAAGAAACTCCAGCTTAATTGAGAATTACTCTAATAGGGTTGACAAACTCTGTAAAAAAAAATGAGACATTCCACCAACAGTGACAAGAAAACGTTCAAGAAAACCTCGACAACTCCGTATTTTATCATGTTGAAAACAACTGGCCAGAGGTGTGTGGAGCCAAGTCATGCACAACACGTCAAAATCTTGTATGAAGTACTAGACTGTTTGAATAGTGAATTAGATTGTCGTTTTTCCAAAGTCATGAGTGATCTTCTGTGGCATTTCAGCTCTCTGTCCTGCAGGACAGATGTTCTGACATGAGGATCACTTGAAGTCATTTGCTTTATCATATTCAGTTAATCAAAGTCATTTAAAACACGAGCTATCTTTAGTTAAGAAATTGTTCTTGAAAGAACATCAGCCACCTACATCATTGGTGGAGTTTTTGTCATTTATTCATCCATATAAATCTGCCTTTGATTGCTTATTCAGGTTACTATTGATAGATGTAACACTTCCTGTTACTAGTGCTTCTTGTGAAAGAAGTTTTTCCAAAATGAAAATGGTAAAAACATTTCTCAGAAATTCAATGACTAGTGAAAGACTAAGTAACACTGCATTATTGTCAGTTGAAAGTAAACGGGCCGAGAGTATTGACGAATTTGACGTAGATAGTTTTGTAGATGAGTTTGACAGCCGACATGATTATCTTAGAATCAAACTGCACTAAACATTTCGAGAATTGTCCCGACATGGTCCATATCTGTTTTGTGTTCAAATGTGTACTATAAAAACTTACCATTGTGTAATAATTGCATATTGTTATGAATTGTATATAGTTTTGAATGTCGAAACAATTTTGAGAATTTTCATGATAAGCCTCATATCTATCTGTTCATTTCATTAATTAATACCTTTCCTTACTTTGTTCAAATGTACATTATACAAACTTGCCATTCTTTAATAATTGCATATTGTTTGGGATTGTATATAGTTTTGAATGTCAAACCAGCATTTTCAGAATGGTCATGACATGATCCATATCCGTCTGTTCATTTCATTACTTAATACCTTTCTTTAAGTTGTGCTAATGTGTATTACCCAAACTTAACATTCTTTAATAATTTGCATATTGGTTGGGATAGTATATAGTTTTGAAGAATGTCAGACTGAACCTTTTCAGAATTGTCATGACATGCTCCATGTATATCTGTTCATTTCATGTAGTTACTACCTTTCTTTATTTGGTTCACATACATACTATCCATTCTTTTATGTTTGCATATTGTTTGGAACTATATATAGTTTTGAATGTTAAATTTTCATATCATGTAAGTCAGGTAAAATATCAGATGGATGATTGATTTACAGTTGTTTTGCTTAGAATCAAACAAAATTCTATACGAACCTTTACCTTTGGTCAAATTCATTCCTCCATGAGTTTCAAAATGTTTCCAAAATTGTAATAATTTCTACAGTTACCTTTCCTATGATGCCCACCCAACAATTATCTTTGCCCCAGAGTTCCCTCCCCCCCAACTTTTTAAGGGGTAAAATCGCCACTGCCAGTATGGAATAATGAAAAATATCCAAGAGAAAAAGGAGGAAGATTTGGGAAATTCTACGGAGATTCCATACCGTATTTAAATTACCAAGACATGCAAAGTAAATAATAATAATAATAATAATAATAATAATAATAATAATAATAATAATAATAATATGTTTTATTTCAGCTCGGGGCCAAATACATTGAGTATACAAAATACAGACAGTAACATACACAATCTACATACATGAGACATGATAAAATAGAAAAAGAAAATGAATAATCGGCACTTATCCACAAAATAGCTGAGGTAGCATAAAAGCTAGTAATCATCATACTGGTAATAACAGTAATAATATTGGTGAGAAAAAAAATATGCATTGAGAGTGTCGCGGGCGGAATTTCCCCGCCACGACATTACCAGGATACAAGAATAAGAATACTATTGTACATATGCACTGTTGTCAGTCTTCTTGCCTGGAGACACAGGTCGGAGAATGGTACTGTCATAGTTGACATGGTGGGTATGAAGACTGACGTTTACGCTGCCTGGAAAATAGGGTAGGCCTGTCCTACCTGCTATTACATGATATTCCTTGTGTGTATGGGTCTGACTACTGATGAGGCCAGGTGAGGTCTTCCCACTGGGAGGCAATTGAAGTGATGATTTCCATTTTAGGGGTATTGAAGAAAATTCCTGGTACTCAGCGTGTTTCTTTATTACTCAGTACATCACGCCAAATTTCTCCCAGGCCTAGTCTCCTGGACTTGATTAATTTACCTAGTCTTCAGAACTCCTGGACTAGATTTCTGGACTAGATCCCCTGGACTAGATCCCTTGCAAGGGATAGATAATCATTTGTATTAATAATTTGTAAAATAGCCAAATTGAAGGCTGGACCAGTTGCGTCCTTCTCACACGAGAGCATTCGTGATTCTTACAAGTCTCTTTTAGTGTTACCAAAATGCAGACGAAAGATTCAGGGCAGCGCTCCACTACTCAAAGTGAAAGATAAACAAAACAAGGGACTGGCTACACTGCCACACACTCATCCACAACAGAAACGAAAACACTTCACAGTTCCAATCACTTACAATAGCAGTGTAAGATATTAGAGGAGGATGATGAATCAATTCCTAAATAAATCACTAATAATTAAAGGAATATTTTTCCCATTACAAAGCTTTTCCCTCGGGAAAGAATTGATTCATGTCCACTCTAATATCAAGGACAATTTTTCCTAACGGAACCAAACAGCTCCTTAGATGGGTCTGCGACTGCGGAAAAACAGGTCTTGTACAGTAGAAACAAGCAACGATCTCAACTAGAGACTAAAGGGGCTCTTGCAACAACATAACACAAGGATATACTTGAGTACTAAATGGGGACACTACACTATAGGTGTGCGTTCAATACAACTTTCCTAATAGCTTTGTTTAGCCTAATACTGGGGGTTAGATTGACTCCACTTACACAGGATGTCACATCACTCTTCAACAAAAGAGTTCTCCACATGTGTAGAGAGAATTTACTCCTATTGAGGCGTCCTAATGATTATCAAACTCACCAGCGCTATTGGCTAGAAACGACTCTAAACTTGAATCTCAAAGGGGTTTGGAAAGTGGTGTACTCTATCCTCTAAAATGTACCAAACCAGTACTACAAGAGCAAAACTCTGACAATTTCCTATAAAACAAGACCCATAAGACCACAATCACATTCCCAACCAGGGCACTATGTGAATTCTTGTACAAAATGTTTTACATTATACCTTTGTTCATTACATCAAAACTACAAAGTTTTCACATTGCTGGTCACTGTGAAAAGAAAAAAATTACATTTTCATCAACCTCAAACTAAGAAAAAAAAAAAAAAACAACATACAAAATTACAGTATTGTACATCATCACACAAGAGTCTATATCTCTTCAATGAGACGTGAGGGAGGCACAATATTCCTAGCACCTCTTGTACGAACTCCTTCAGTCACTATATCAGGCACATTTTCAGAGTGCTCTTTCATGGTAACTAACCATTCTTCATCACTTGGAATGTGAGACGTATGTGGTGTAGACATTATGGATGGTTGAATGTTATTATGTTTGGGTGTTAAGTGATGTATTGTCCCCTGTATGTCAACCAACTTCTGGTCCAAGTCCTTGATTTGATTTGATAAATCTCCCACTTGAGACCAAACGTCCTGGTAGGATTGAGTGAAGCTCTTAACTGTCTGTAATGTTTGTTGTGTTTCTTGTTCTAACTGAATTAGATCAATATATGATTCATCAGTACCAGTCACCATTGTTACAATATTTCAAACACTTACATATATAATCAAATAATACAATGTAAACTACATCAAGAGACAATGCCATACATCTCCCTACAGAAATAATGAATATGCATGTAAACATGTCATGACCTTAATCAGACAAAAATCAACAATATTGTATAAAGAAATGCATACAATACGACAAAACATTATAAGTGACCTACATAATATATATAGGCACAGTGGGTCTGGATCAATAGCACTGGGCTACAGATCCCACCGCTGCCACCAAATGTCACGGGCAGTTTTCCCCGCCACGACATTAAGATACAAAAAAATAATAATAATACTATTTGTATACATATACACTGTTGTCAGTCTTCTTGCCTGGAGACACGGGTCGGTGAATGGTACTGTCATAGTTGACACGGTGGGTATGAAGACTGACGTTTACGCTGCCTGGAAAATAGGGTAGGCCTGTCCTACCTGCTATTACATGATATTCCTTGTGTGTATGGGTCTGACTACTGATGAGGCCAGGTAAGGTCTTCCCACTGGGAGGCAATTGAAGTGATGATTTCCATTTTAGGGGTATTGAAGAAAATTCCTGGTACTCAGCGTGTTTCTTTATTACTCAGTACATCATGCCAAATTTCTCCCAGGCCTAGTCTCCTGGACTTGATTAATTTACCTAGTCTTCAGAACTCCTGGACTAGATTTCTGGACTAGATCCCCTGGACTAGATCCCTTGCAAGGGATAGATAATCATTTGTATTGATAATTTGTAAAATAGCCAAATTGAAGGCTGGACCGGTTGCGTCCTTCTCACACGAGAGCATTCGTGATTCTTACATGTGTCTTTTAGTGTTACCAAAATGCAGACGAAAGATTCAGGGCAGCGCTCCACTACTCAAAGTGAAAGATAAACAAAACAAGGGACTGGCTACACTGCCACACACTCATCCACAACAGAAACGAAAACACTTCACAGTTCCAATCACTTACAATAGCAGTGTAAGATATTAGAGGAGGATGATGAATCAATTCCTAAATAAATCACTAATAATTAAAGGAATACTTTTCCCATTACAAGAGTAATAACAGTTGGTGCACATATTATATAACTCAAATTTCAACTAGAGACCTTAGGTGGTTACAGTAGTCAGGTCCAGAGGGCTTAATACATAAATTAAATGTAAATAAAACTTTAACTTGATAGGAATCACAGTAATAATGAAAAATTAAAATATCAGCAATAAATGTAATAATGACAAAAACTGCAGATGACATCTTGCCAATACAGAGATTAAGTCCTTTAGGGGACAACGGCCTCCTTATCCCATCTTTCCCACAATTTAGATTTTCTCCTTGCTTCACTCCTTAGGATGCTTTGTAAGAGCGAGTTGCTGCTGTTTCTCACTCGGGTTACCAGACTGGACATTGTTCGCCTAACAATGATTTTTAAATTGTCCAGGTGGTTTTCAATGAACATCTGTGTGGCGGAGTGGTAGCGGGGAGTGTTTGTGAGGCGTCTCAGAATGTCATTGTGCACAACAGTGATGCGTCTCATGATCTCTCGGGTATAGTTCGTCCAGAGGGAACACCCATAGATACTGTAGCAGTACGAGCGAAATAGCAGCAGTTTCACATCTCGGTGACAGAAGGCAAACCTTGCAATCATGTTGCCAGCTGCACATAGTTTACGACGCCTCTGTTCAATGTCTGCCGTATCTTTTAGGTCGTCGGTGATAATGTGACCCAAATACGGAAATTCGTGCACAAATTCCAGCCGATGGTTTCCGAGGAAAATTTGAGGTTCTGCAATATGCTTAAGCGATCTCGGGAGCAGCGACATGCACTGGGTCTTGGTTCGTTGTAGATTATATCAAATTCCTCTGCATATTGGCGGCAGGTGTCAATGAGTCGTTGGAGACCTTGCACTGATGGGGAAATCAGAACTATATCGTCGGCGTAACAGAGGTTGTTTATAGTTGTTTCATTGACGGTGCATCCGATTGGAAGCGAGTTCAGTTTGACATTCAAGTCATCTGTGTACGTATTAAACAGGTATGGAGAGAGAATGCCCCCTTGCCGAAGCCCGTTTAGGGAGCCGAAGGTGTAAGATAACACGTTACCCCATTTGACACAGAATTGCTGTGTGGAGAACCAGCAATGTAAAATGCCAATTAGATATAGGGGTGTGCTCCTTTTATGCAGCTTCAGGAAGAGCTTCAGGTAGTTTACTCTGTCAAATGCTTTTCTCACATCTACAAAACAAAGGAAAACAGGAGAGGCTGATGATAGGTAGTAGTTCAGCAATTCTTTCAGTATGTAGATGCAGGGGTCGGTTGAGTGGTTTGCTTTAAACCCGAACTGGTTGTCAGTGGTGTGTAGAAAGGGGAGAAGTCTAACTAGAAGAACAGACTCAAGTATCTTCGATGCGATCGTTGTGATTGCAATCGGCCAGTAGTTGCCAGGGTCAGCTGCATCCTTTAGCTTGTTTTTGATTAATGGTATAAAGTGAACTAAGAGTAGGGAGTCTGGAAGAAACCGGTGAATTATGCACGCATTGAATAGGGCAGCTAGCAAAATGTAAATTATCGGATGGCAGAGTTTGAAGGCCTCTGCAGGAAGACCATCACAGCCGGGCGATTTATTATTAGGTAGGCTGTTTATGGCATCGCTGATGTTACCTGGCGTAATACGGTCTGCAAAATGAAATTGAATGTCGTCAGTAAGGAGGTTATCTACATCCCTTCGGGAATCTTGATCATTTATGCAATTCAGGATATTGTTGAAGTGATTGCCCCACATACTTGCAATAGCTTCGTCTCCGACTGCTTCCCCTACTCTCTGTGATAGCTTTTTAGTTTTGGGATTTAAAGACTGGATATCTTTCCAAAGACGAGGATAATCACCAGATTCTAAGTTTCTAGACATTGCATCGGCTCTTAGTTGTTTTTCATTTAACCTGCAGTGCTTAAGAGCAAGTTTGAACTGCGCTCTCGCCTGTCTCATTAGCAATGCAGTGTGCCCTTCCCTGGGGCTACCATTTTGCCTCCACAGTAAAAACATTTCTTGTGAGTATGTATACAGATCTTTAACCAAGTCATTCCATCCAGGTATATTACAAGAATTACCTTGACGAAATCTGTAGGCAGTCCTGCCCGAAGCAAGCAAAGCGGAGATTATGTTCGAATAGAATTCATTCAGATCCCTCTTGTGGTGGTCATTTCTACAATTTGTGTTAGTACAAAGTAAGGCGTCTGCCGGTTGAACTAATGACCGCAACCTGGTTTCCATGGTCGCCCTAAAGTATCTGGTTTTCTGTTGGTTTTTAAAATCCCAGTTTACCGCTGGTGGGCGATCAGTTAGGGGGTTCACAGTAGGGAGGGTTGGGGTACTGAATGACACCTGTAATGGGATGTGATCGTAGCCCGTTGCAAGATCATAGCGAATATTGCAGGTCATAATAGAATCATGAAGTTGTGGAGATGTGATGCAGTGGTCCAGCCAGGAAGTTGTAATAGCGTCCGCTCTATTATGTACATATGAATAAGAGGAGGGAGGGAGGAGCATTACATCGCTAATTTGGAGAGCATGATTTTGATAGAAGCAAGTAAGTTCATTATAAAATTGTTTTGTGGGGTGAGAATTAAGGTCCCCGATTATACAAATATGATCAGCAGGAGAATCATGAATAATACTGTGTAACTCCCCTAGGATCATGCAGTAATGATCAAAATTATTGTTATTTTCCCATGGCATATAAACATTAATAATTAGGATATTAGAGTTCCCTACTGTCACTTGAAGCCCCAGCAATCTGTCACTCCTGTAGGTCATCACCTTTATCGTATTGTCTAACGATTTTTGCCACAGGAAAGAAAGGCCTCCTTTCGGGCGACCGGCTAGGATTTGATCTGTAACTTGCATCGATGAAGTCGAGAAGGTTCTGAAGTCTTCATGAATTGAATAGCATATGGCAAGGTCATGTGGCCAGAGGAGCGTTTCTTGCAGTGCAATAATGCCTTTGAAGTTTTTGCAGAACATGTTTAGAAGAGGAATGTTCCGCTTGAGGCCAAAGATATTCCAAGAGATTATGTTTAATGTATCCATGGCTACTCATGAAGATGGGAGATGAATGCGCTGATCATTTGGGTGGATGGGGGGTTAGCCAGGGGGAGTGGGCAGTCACTCGCCGTGGGGGGTTGACTGGCACTTGCGGTGGAAATGACCCTGGTTGGAGTGTCAGTAAGTTCCCCTTGGGGTGGTTGATCCTGGATTAGTTTGTATCTTGAAACTAATATATTAGGACCGAAATTCTCGCCTTTAAGAACGTCGAGGTGTGAAATAGGCAGGGTAATCCTGTAAGCCACTTTATGTTTAATCCTGCATGGGAGTTCGTGAGAGATGAGTGGGTCAGAGCCAGTGAGAAACTTGACTCTCTCCACTATGGCATCCAGCGTCACCGATGAGCGCAGATTGTGAATTACTACGTGGCATCTCTTCTCAGGTGTCGGGCGAGGTGAAACACGAATGTTGGGCTCCGGTCCAGCGGCCAAACGGGAGGTTCTTCTCATCTTTCTGCTTGTTTGTATCTGCCAGCCGCCAGACCCCTCATGATCAGTTTCATCTGCATCTACGATGGGGGATTGGGGGGGAGAGATAGGGTGGGGAGGATTACGAGGACTAGTAATCATCACCGGAGATATATCTTCCACCGGAGGCACTGGGGAGGGAGAAGAGGTTGGGGGATCAACAGTCCCCTCGGAACGAGGCACTTCCGTGTTGCTGGGAGGCGAGGAAAAACTGGATGCCGCATTCGTAGTAGTCTGGTGGCTATCTGTGCGATTGTCTATCGATCCCTGCACTCCTTTGATCGCATCCCAGATCCATGTGAGGTTATTTGATTCCACCGTTTTAAGGCTGTTTATGGATTCCTGTAGTCCTTTGATCACGTCCCAGATTCTTGATAATTTATCATTTGTCTCCTCAATTTTTTCCGAGTTTTTTCCAATTATATCTGAGAGAGATTTTGCTGTTTTGAAGGCATTTTCTGCAGTGTGGTATACCGCAGGTAGGCTAAGGTCAGCAGGGCCCTTTGGAGGCAGGTTGTAAGGGTCATCGGCGTAGATTTCCACCGAGCAGGTTCTTAGCCACTTAGTGATATACAATATTTTTTTGTGAGAGGACAAGTTCTTCGCGGATCGCTCCTTGAGAATGCTCTCTGGTATCAGATCTTTGCATTTCGTATATGCAACGTTGATTTCCTCATCGGAGAAGGCATCACAGACAGATTGTATAGCGGACTCGACGTCGGAACGGTTCGATTGGTATTGTAAATAGAAAATACAATTGTTCGCGAGTACGGAACTTGTGTGTGGGGTACCGGTGCCAGGGTCACTTGCGCAACGGTTGGAGGTTGGTCGGGTGACATTTTTGCGGTAAGGGAGGGGTCAAGCACTAACACATACACTGCATTCTTTTACCCATTTCCCAGGACCAATAGGCCTCGAGTAGCTGTGATTTGAAAGATTTCTAAGGCACTAAAAAGCTTCCACCTCTAGGAGTCGGGTCGACGGGCATTTTTTTTTCAGAGAGAGAGAGAGAGAGAGAGAGAGAGAGAGAGAGAGAGCAGTGTTTTTCACCTTGGCTCAATAAACAATGGTTGTAAAATTCTTATGAGAACTTTGTGATACCAGGGTATTTAATGGCACTTGGCCAGTATTTGACCCTCAAAGTAAGACTAGAATGTGAGTGCATTATATTCTGTCTTTATCCTTCCTCAGTAAGCCGGAAAAGGAAAGGGGTAACTGTTCAAGTTAAAAGACAAAAGCAATAATTGAAAGTTCGCTTGTTAGACATTATCCGACAGAACAGGGAATGGAAATTCATTGGAAGGAGAACGGGGCAGCTGCCAATCAAATTGATTAACAATAGCAGAGAGCTGTTCGCCTAGAAAATGGTCGGGTTGGAACTGCCATACTCGTTGTGCCTTAGTTATGAAGTGAGAGATGAGGTATATTACGTCTCAATAGGATACTCCAGTGGTTTCAATGATGGTTCCCCTGAGCTCACTCATGAAATGCCAGCTCACTTTGAGACGTGACAATATTTCTCAATCTGTGCTCTCATGGTCGAGGATGGGGATGGGATATAGGACTGTGGCAATGACTATTGCAGGATGAATTTAAGGTCTGGGGTGAACGGGTGGTATGAGAAGGTGATGGTATTGTCTGTGGGATTTGAGTGTCTGTCTCTTTGCACAATACTGGTGCTGCTTCCATGGGTTGTCTGGTTTGTGTGGCCATGCTTCAGTTTATGTCGAATGCTGGGGTACCGTATATTTACAGGTACTTGATATCAGGCTTAATGGGCGTGTCTTGGATTCTAACTGTGCAATATATGCCAATCTTGCACTGCAACACTTGAATCAAGCATAATGTGCTTCTGCAGTTGGGGCACTTAGAAGTATGTAGTAGGTTTTTTTTTTTTTTTTACTTTTCCAGGTGTTCCTTGGCGTTGTTTTTCACTGCAGACTGCACAAATTATAGTTCTTCTGCACTGGTCTTAGTAATGGTCATAACTCTGGCAATGTAAATAGAACCTGAAAGACTCTGGTGCATACTCTTCTGTAGGAAATTATCTCCTAATTCCTAGCCATACTTGGCTTGGAAATGGTCTTCTGAAAATAGCTAGAAGTTTAGTTACACAAAGTAGAGGTTCTAGAGGTAGTTCGATTGATTGATTGATTGATATATAGACTTTTGACATGCGTGCCAAGCACCGGGGCAACTAGGGCCATTCAGGGCTGAAACAGAAATGGACAGTGAAAAGGTTTGAAAAAAGGTTTGAAAGGTGTAATAGGAGGAAAACGTCGCAGTTGTACTACGAATCGTTACAAGAGGGTGGACAGTAAAATGGAAGAAACAGAATATGAATGGAGGTACAGTAAAAGGAATGAAAGGGGGTTGTAGCCAGGGGTCAAAGGGATGCCGCAAAGAACCTTAAGTAATGCCTACATTATACTGCATGAGGTGCACTGACAGCACTATCTCCCCCTATGGGAAAGAGGGAGTTCGACTGGGCACGAGCAAACAATAGCCTTCTTTACCTTTTCTTTGGGTTTTACAAATTTGAACATTTCAGCCTACAGCAGCTCGACTATTGCTCTTGCTCTTGAGTACACAAGGAACTCAATTTTATTTGTATTTACACAATTGGATGCCCAAGCATAATATAAAGTATAATACAGACATGGGTAAAGTTCAGGCTAATTGTAGATGATACCCAACTTTTTTACATAACATTAGATAAAAATGAGAAAAATGACAATTTGTCGAAAATTGCATTTTTCCTAACTATACAAACCTGAGGTCCTTTAACAATAGGAAGTAGCTAGCGGCAGCTGGAACGGTCGTAAGCTTCGAACAAGGGGAGAACGGTAGTTAACTGCTTGTCCGATCGTCGCGCGCCGCGCGACTGGGAGGTAAACAAATCACTTTTGCTTTTTGGCCCATGCAAAATACGCAGAGTGAGGGGTGGCATGAGGAGGGACTATGTAAAGGACCTCAGGTTGTATAGTTAGGAAAAATGCAATTTTCGACAAATTGTCATTTGTTCCGATACGTAATACAAACCCTCGGTCCTTTAACAATAGGAAGACTCACTTCTTGGTGGGAGGAATCTGAGTCTTTTGATGAACAGACTGGTGTTCGTCCATCCCTGGAATGCCTCCCTGGTCGTAAGAGCGAGGGAGGGATCCAAGCCTCTGTCCGATTGATCGGGGTGTGCACCGCAGGATCAATGGTCAGACCTCTGGGCCGAGTACTAAGAGAGAGGCAAGCGTATCTCTTTGTACCAGCATTGTAAGAACTTTTTCCTTTACATGAGCAAATGTAAAGTAATGGGTTTGTCTCATGTAGGCATCCACTTTCTCCCCCTTGTGGAGAAAGTGGTGGATACACTCCTATCTCTATTTAAAGAGATAGGATGGAGCTCTGTTGAATAGCTTACCTGCATCTGACTCCCTTCCAGCAAGGTAACGACCGTATCCCTCTGCCCACAGGTAGAGGTAGAGAAAGATGGTGAAGAGAAGCCAGTCACTCTCTCATTCGCACATTCATTCTCCCATCATACCAGGAATCGATGCTGTTCTGCCTGCTCGGGTGCTGGGTAAGCTTACACAACGTGTTGAGCAGCCACCACAGGTCCAAGGAAAAAGTATCCAAGGACTTGTGGGCAATATCCCGAAGGTAGAAGGACGTGAAGGTGGTCTGGTTGGCCCAGACACCTGCCTTCAGGACCTGCGCCACGGAGAAGTTCTTACGGAACGCTAAGGAGGGTCCGATACCTCTGACTTCGTGGGCTCTCGGTCGGAGCGTACGGAATGTCGTCGCTACCATCAGCCTCGTACGCTCTCCTGATCACCTCACGCAGCCAGAAAGAAAGCGTGTTCTTGGAGACTTCTTTCTTGGTAACCCCAGTGCTAACGAAGAGGCGTCGACACTCAGGCCTGAGATGTCGAGTTCTCTTCAGATAGCGCCGTAAACCCTCACAGGACAAAGCAGCATCTCATCCGCATCGTTATCGGTGAAGTCCAGAAGGGAGGGGATCGTGAAAGACTCGAACCTGTCGTCAGGGATCGATGGATTCTGAGTCTTAGCTACGAAGTTCGGGACGAAATCGAGCGTCACGGATCCCCAGCCTCTGGTATGTTAACATCATAAGAAAGGCCATGTAGTTCCCCTACTCTCTTCGCCGATGCCAGGGCCAGCAAGAAGAGGGTCTTGAGGGTCAGATCCCTGTCTGACGACTCTCGGAGTGGCTCGAAAGGTCTTCGAGTCAAACTCCTAAGTACGAGAGTCACATCCCACGCAGGGGGCCTGAGTTCCCTGGGTGGGCAAGACCTTTCGAAGCTCCTCATTAGCAAGGAGATCTCGAACGAATTCGAGATGTCCAGTCCCCTCAGTTTTAGGACGAGAGCCAGGGCGGCTCTATATCCCTTAACTGTGGGTACTGAGAGGAGCTTCTCTCGGCGAAGAAACACGAGGAAATCCGCTACCTGCTGAAGAGTGGCTCTGAGAGGAGACAGACCCTGTCTACGACACCAACCACAGAAGACGGCCCACTTCCCCTGGTACACAGCTGCAGAGGACTGTTCGGACGTGTCCAGCCATCTCTGTTGCTGCGCTACGAGAAAAGCCTCTCGTTCGCAAGAGATGGTGGATAACAGCCAGCCGTGAAGTTGAAGGACTGGACTGCTTGGTGGTACCGTTCTACGTGTGGCTGGGCTAGAAGGTTGTGCCAAGTGGGTTAGCTCTCTCGGTGCGTCCGCAAGAAGAGCCAGCAGGTCCGGATACCAAACGGCTTGCGGCCGTTTGGGAGCCACCAGGATCATTCTGAGATTGGGGCCGTTGACCAGCGCTCGAAACTGATCACTTTCCGAATCAGACAGAAGGGAGGAAAGGCGTAAGCGAAGAGGTTGTCCCAGGGGTGTTGGAGAGCGTCCTCTGCAGCTGCCATGGGTCCGGCACAGCTGAGAAGAAAACCTGAAGTTTTCTGTTGTGCCGGGTGGCGACAGGTCTACGACCGGTCGCCCCCACAGGTTGAAGAGCCTTTCCGCCACGTCTTGGTGTAGAGACCATTCGGTCCCTATCACCTGATCCCGACGGCTGAGCTTGTCTGCTACTACATTCCTCTTGCCTGGAATGTTAGCGTGCTGACAGCTCTATCGAGTGAGCCGTGGCCCACTCGTGCACCTGCACCGTCAACTGATGGAGCGGAAGAGACACTAGCCCCCCCTGCTTGTTGACAT
Source organism: Macrobrachium nipponense (assembly GCF_015104395.2). NCBI lineage: Eukaryota > Metazoa > Arthropoda > Malacostraca > Decapoda > Palaemonidae > Macrobrachium > Macrobrachium nipponense. Next base: position 20,754,763 of record NC_087212.1, on the reverse strand, counting down.
ATGCCACTACTGTGGTGTTGTCGCACATCAAACACCACTGAGTGTCCCACCAAGCGGTCCTGAAACTCTTGGAGAGCGTAGAACGCCGCCTTGAGTTCCAGGACATTGATGTGAAGGTGCTTTTCGTGATGGTCCCACACACTGCAGTCGCAACTCCTCCAGGTGTGCGCCCCATCCCTCGGTCGATGCGTCTGAGAACAGAAGCATCTCCGGGGGGGGAGTGCGTATGGGCACTCCTCTTAAGAGGTTCTTGTCGTCGAGCCACCAGGCTAGGTCCTGCTCACCTTGTCCGTGATAACCACGGGAAAGTAAGGAGGGTCCTTGGCCTGAGACCAACTCTCCCTTAGCCTCCACTGGAGAGACCGCAGGTGTAAGACGCCCGTGAGGGACTAACTTCTCGAGTGACGACAGATGGCCGATCACGACTTGCCATTGCTGTGCTGCCTGTTCCTGCCGAGACAGGAACCGGCCGGCTGCCTCCCTGAATTTGCTGATCCGCAAGTCTGCGGGAAAGACTTGCCCTGCTACCGTGTCTATCAGCATACCCAGAGGTACTTCATCTTCTGCTTGGGTTCGAGATCGGACTTCTCGTAGTTTATCACGATCCCCAGATCGCGACAAAACTTGAGGAGTCGATCTCTGTCCTGTAGCAACTGCGAGCGGGAGCCTCGCCAGGACTAGCCAATCGTCGAGATACCTCAGAAGACGTATCCCGTTCGAATGGGCCCAAGCCGACACCAGAGTGAACACTCTCGTGAACACCTGTGGGGCGGTTGAGACCGAAACAAAGTGCCCTGAATTGGTTACACCGTCCCGTCGAAGATGAACGCGGAGGTACTTTCTGGAGGACTGATGGATGGGTATTTGAAAATACGCGTCCTTCAAGTCCACTGAAAGCATGAAATCGTTCCCCCTGATCGAGTCGAGCACTGAGCGTGCCGACTCCATCGTGAACCGCGTCGTGCGAACGAAGCAGTTCAGGGGAGAGAGGTCTATCACCGGACGCCAGCCCCCCGATGCCTTCTCCACTAGGAAGAGGCGGCCTGTAAAAGCCCGGTGACTGGTCCTCCACGATTTCTACAGCTCGTTTCGCCAGCATGGTCCCCCGTGAATCTCCTGTCAAAGAGCGTTGTCCTTTGCTGATCCCCGGAACATAGGTACTGTAGATGGACCGGATTAGGGATGATGGGGGGTGGACCGAGGACTCGAAGGGCAAGGGTAGTAGATATCCCTCCCGAAGGACGTCTACTATCCAGTTCTCAGCGCCGTAGCGCTGCCAAGTCGCCCAATGGCTCGCCAGGCACCCCCCCACTTCCGGCAGCAGGTGAGGGGGAACGCCGTCCCTAGCGTTTCCCACCTCGTTTCGACTTCTTTCCAGCACCCCTCGGGGAAAGGAGGGCTGGGAGGAGGGCTGGTTGCGGCCTCCTCTAGCAGAAGTTGAAACTACAGGAGTCTTCACACGGGGTTTGGACGGTGCAACCGTCTTCGCCGCCGTGGAAGCGCTAGCCAAGAGCCTCTTTGGTTTGGCCGCAGTCGCTCGAGATTGCCCAGTAACCTTCGAGACTGCCTGGTGAACTAAGCGGTCACTCTCGTCAGTGCGCCGCCTTTCCACCGCAGCGTCCACCATCTCTCCAGGAAAGAGAGCTGGGGGAACTCCTAAGAGGTCCATTTCGAGCCCGAGTGCCGCCTCACGCCCGGCCCCCTTGGTCACTCGTGTAAGGACTGCGTCCCTACGTCGCAAGAACCAAGTTGGCCCACAGGTTAGCAGTCTGATGGGCGAGGTAAGAGATTGCTCTTCCTCCAGACTGGCACAGTCTCCTAAAAGAAGCGTCGTCTTCGAGAGCAGAGCTCCCAGAGCCGGCCGCTACTTTGGATAATGAGGGACCACAAATCCAACCAACCAAGGAAACTGCCTGGAATGCTGCCATAGCGGTAGATTCCAGGGCAAGTGCCTCCTGCTGCGAGAACCATAGGTTCTCCGACAGGAGCTGCTGCAGGGACACCACCTGGAGTCAGCCTCGCTAACTCCGGGTTAACCTGTTTCGGCAGTATCGGGTCTTCCGAATGGCACGTAGAATCGCCTCTGCCGCTGTAGAGGAGGAGGAAGCAGCTTAGAAGACCGTCCGGACTTTAGCGAGTCCTCCCGTCCTGAGACGAGATTCTCCACCTGATCCAGGACCGAAGTCTGCAAGCTCAGACCGCGGTAACCCCACCATCATTTTGGGTTCTTGGGACCCCAAAATGATTCGAGCCGGGACGTGGGGGCTCTTTGCCGGGTGGTAGCGGCGATCCTTCCGCGAGGTCATTATGCAGACGCATCAGCTTAATGACCTCCGCAAAGTTTCCTCTTATATCGGGAGTTACAGCGTCTTGTGGAGTAGGACCTTCCAGTCCCCCTCCAGGCAAGAGCAATCCCGCGGATACTCCTCCTTCAGAAGGAGGAACAGCGACAGACCCCTGACGGTCGCCTCCAACTACTTGCGCGTACGTTCTGGTCGGTCCTAAAACCGTGCCTGAGCCGTACGGCGTCATAGCTGGGTCACGAGCGGCGCACCTCTCGTGATCGCTCCTCGGTACCTCGCTCCTCCCGGTATAGCCCGAGGAGGTTGAAGGTACGGGAGAGGCAGACCTGACGCTCCCCCCTCGCTCGCTGGCAGGACCAGCGTGCGTGGAGGGCTGCTGCTGATCGTCAACCCGCGGTGACGGGTCGAGCAGCAGGCCTAGCCTTGCCGCTCGCCTGGGGCGATTGGCTCGGCTGAGAACGTCGAGACCGATCTCTAGCGTCAGGCGAGCTGCCGCTGGTCACCGTCTCCGCCCGGTCCCATCGGGAGCGGCGGACGGGTGACCTGCTAGGCTCTCTGTCGCGTCGAGACCGGCCAGCGTCCTCTCGGCGCGTCAAACCGCTGGTACCAGCCGTGGCTGGTACCGGCGGCTGTGGGGACTCCTTCCTCGCCTCAGCCCGTGGCCGGTCAGCGACCGTCACGTCAGCCCGAGCAGCCAGTTGATCGCTGCGAGAGCGTCCACTGGCCTGGTGAGAGTCGTGTGCACGACTCTCGCCAGTCTTCTGCTCCGCGCCGCTGTCTTGACGGCGAGCGAGCTCGGGCGTCAAAAAAAAACTTTGGGTTTGGCTGGACGGTCTTCTTTGGAAGAGCGTCCACTCGGTGCTTTCTCGCGAACGAGAATCGGCCCGAGACGGAACCTGGTTTAGCGGCAGAACCGCTAGCACCAGGTGAGGACGCACCAGACCGAGGCTGGTGCACCTCTGGTCCCCGTCGACTTCTTTTTTGCAGAAGAAGCGACGGGCCCCTTCCCGAGGAACAGGAGGACCAGCAGAAGAGCTCCCCAGCTCGCCTGAGCGAGCAGGGCCCTTAGAAGATCCCGAAGGAGTCTTCTTAGGGGGGGAGGAGGCAACCTTCTTCTTCTTCGGCTGTTTAGCCTTAGAAGTCGAAGGGGAAGGAGAGGCAGCAGACGACGAAGAAGACGACGAAGACGACGACGACACCTTCTTCCTCTTCCTCTTCTTCTTCGCCAGCTCCGCAGGACAGACGTCAGGTCTTCCATCCAGGAGGGAGCCGGGGCAGTTGCCGAAGCAACAGGGCCCGACTGCACCTGTCCGGAAAGACCTGAGACTGTGACAGCACCACCAACAGCAGGAACAACAGGAACAGGTCCGGGAACAGCGGGAACGGCAGGAACATCTGAAAGTGAATGAGCAGCAGCTGATCTGAAAAGGAATGAGCGGCTGGGACAGCAACAGGTACGGCAGGCACGGCAGGTACCACAGGAGAGCCAGGCGTTCTGTCGGCACGCTACCGTCATCTCGGCACTGGGCGGCAGGTCCAGGGGGGGGTACTCTTTGGGCAGCGGAAGTCCGGGGTCGGCAATACAAATGAATCCAGGTGGGGGTGGTGGCAAACCGTCCTTGCTTTGGCACGGCAGTAATGGGTTTTTAGTATAGGCGTCCCCGTGGTGTGTCACCGACATTATATGTGGTGTATACACCAGATGCGGTGGCATCTCATATGCTGGTGTCGTTACTGTGGTTGTAGTAGTGGTCACCGCACCATGAGTGACCACTGCCGACCCCGCCAACCGCTGAATCAACCCTTGGATGCTCGGCACTCCCTGCAGTCCCAGCGACTCCCACACCTGTCCCAGGTCGTCCTTCGCTGATGGCACACCTGCGGAAGCAACAGTCGGGTTAGTTAAAGGGGTTTCCTCACGCCTGGGGGGAGAAGAACCCCCCCCAGAGCGGACGGAAGACCCCGAGTACAACTGGACGTCCGGGTAGCGGGCGCCCTCATCCACACTCGACGGATCGAGAGAGGAGAAGGACTCCGCTACCACCCCCGCAGGGGAAGGCGCGAAACATGGGGGCTGGCTGGGAGGCAGGAAAGAGGACGAAGTGTCCGTTACCAAAGGAGTCACTGGACTTTCCGATGACTTCCTGGGCGGCCTAAGTCTCTTCCTGCCCTCGTACAAGCACCCCCACATGCGCCTCGGACCAATCATACATTAACTGACACAGGGCTCGTTGCGGGAGCACTCTCGCCCCCGAACAACGAGTACAAAACCTCGGTGAGGATCCACATCGACAAACGATCTAAATCCCCCACATCTACGCCCCTCCAGCCCGGGACACACTCTACGGGCGACTGGAGGGCGTGGTGATATCTCCATTTCTTCTTCACTCATTGCAAAGATCAATAAAAGAAATGTAAAAGTACTTACAATCACTCTGATTTATACAGAAAGAGAGGGCAAATACTCAAACTCAAAGCAAACGACAAAGCGGGCAGAGCGATGACGAGCACGTCCTTCCCACACACGGCCGAAAGCAAAAGTGATTTGTTTACCTCCCAGTCGCGCGGCGCGCGACGATCGGACAAGCAGTTAACTACCGTTCTCCCCTTGTTCGAAGCTTACGATCGTTCCAGCTGCCGCTAGCTACTTCCTATTGTTAAAGGACCGAGGGTTTGTATTACGTATCGGAACAAATTATTTTCTTACTAGAGTTAAGGAATGGAAGACATCTAACGTGTTGAAACTAAATTGAAATAAAACTGAATTTATGTTGTAGGATGGAAAACTATTTGAGAAACCTTGGTGATTTTCAGCTAAATATACATAGTGATGCAGTTCCCCTCACTGATAAAATACGCGACTTATGTGTACTAACAGACTGTTTTAATATCTTGACTAATGTTCTGTTTTACAAAAAACCTAGTACTGTAATTAATTGTCCAAGTGGATTATTGCAACTGTATCATAATCTGCCACAATGCAACTTATGAAGCTAGTGTGGCAACTTACGAAGCTAGAATATATTGAGTTGAATATAGAATTTAGGTCAAAGGCCAAGCATTGGGACCTATGAGGTCATTCTGAGGTGAAATGGAATTTGACAGTAAAAGGTTTGAAGGGTGTAACAGGAGGAAAACCTCACAGCTGCATTATGATTCAAGGGCTAGGAGAGGGTGGAAAGTAAGATGAAGAAAGAGAATATGGAAGGAGCTACAATAAAAGGAACAAAAGTGGTTGCAGCTAGGGCCGAAGACACACTGCAGAGCCTTAAGTGCACTACATGTGGTCCACTGACGGCACTAACCCCCTGAGGGGGCAACATAGGAAGCTGAAAAATATACATACTAAAAGTGCTGCAAGTTTAAGGGTGTTGCAATGCATGACAGGATTACATCTGTACTGTTTGAATTGCATTGGCTCCCAATGAAGCTAGAATAATGTTTAAAATGTTTTCAAGCCTGGGTGTCATTTGAATGACTTACTTGCTGTGTATAATAAAGCCAATGGATGGAGTAAATACAAGATTAGCTACAATTTGCTGAGGCTGTACAGTGAGCTCCCTCTGCTATTAGGAGGGCTGAAAATATCAAGTTGTTTAAGAAAAAATTAAAGACAAATTTTTCCAAGTGCTATGACAGTACTATGGATCAATAAGAACACTGTATAAGAAATTATGAATAAATCTCAGAATGTGTCTGCATTATTATGTACGTACATATGACGAGCTGAGTTTACCAGATTCTTTGGAGATCTGGTTGAGCTGCAATTGTTTATCTAAAGGGGAACAAATGCATATGAAGTCAGTTCTTCAGCAAGCTGAGCTCTATATTTCAGCATTCATGGGTATTCACTGGTGGCTGAGACTGGAAGAAGAAAATTACAAAGCAAGGAGGAGGAGGAGGTTGAGGAGGTGGAAGGGATCAAGATGTCAAGGAACTAAGAAGGGAGAGCTGTGAGGAGGAGGAGAAAGAAGGGGAGGGAGGAGGTTGGATGAGAAGATTCAGCAAGTGTTGCCTAGTTACTAATGATGTCCCTCCTTGTTGATGGAGGAAGAGCTTCATCAGTAAAAAAATAAAATACACTAGGTGATCGTCACTCAAGGTATTCAACATTTCCAACCCTAAAAGAATATCCAGTTAACAACGGTAGACAAGTGAGTGATAAAGCTTTAAAACTAACAAAACAATCAAGGGTGCAACCACTAACCAATGGCTACAGTCCTATTACATACTATTACATACATAAGACAATGATCTGCTATGCTTGTTTTCCATTAATTTGGCATTATATCAGCATGGGCTTTTGCCCATAGAGCAGCCAGTAAATCTGTTGTCAAGATCTGACCTGCTTTTTATGACATGCAGAGGAAACATAGTTATAAGCGGTAGACCTGGTATGTGACCCAGACTGGGTGGAAGGTGATGCACATGACAGGGAGGGTATTCTGTGATTGGCTACCAAACTTGGCCGTGAAATATATTTAGCAGGGAAACTTATAATTTGCAACATGGGTGCTTTTCCATAAACAAAAAATCTAATATGTCCCTGTTGACCTTAGAGAGAGAGAGGGGAGATGAGAGAGAGAGAAGAGAGAGAAGGAGATTGACGAGAGAGAGAGAGAGAGAGAGAGAGAGAGAGAGAACACTGCTTACATATCTATGAGCATGCCTGTTTCAGGGAAATCTTTAATCTATTTTGACAAATGTAGTTTCATGGGAATAAGATCTTATTAAATCTTGCATTTCCTTCCACACTGCATGCAAGGAAATGAACATGTAACATGTTCACAAGAAGGAAAATGTGCATTATTTCATATGATGAGGGAAAACATGTCAATGCGTATCTAAGAGTGGGAAAATGTTAATTGTGCATGATACACATGAAATGTGTAGTAATGCATGGATAAGAGGCAAAATATTTGTATCATGAGTATGAAACAAGACAAAACTGTGCACTACTGGAAACCCTGTCAACTATAAAATATGACAATTTGTCGAAAATTGCATTTTTCCTAACTATACAAACCTGAGGTCCTTTAACAATAGGAAGTAGCTAGCGGCAGCTGGAACGGTCGTAAGCTTCGAACAAGGGGAGAACGGTAGTTAACTGCTTGTCCGATCGTCGCGCGCCGCGACTGGAGGTAAACAAATCACTTTTGCTTTTGGCCCATGCAAAATACGCAGAGTGAGGGGTGGCATGAGGAGGGACTATATGTAAAGGACCTCAGGTTTGTATAGTTAGGAAAAATGCAATTTTCGACAAATTGTCATTTGTTCCGATACGTAATACAAACCCTCGGTCCTTTAACAATAGGAAGACTCACTTCTTGGTGGGAGGAATCTGAGTCTTTTTGATGAACAGACTGGTGTTCGTCCATCCCTGGAATGCCTCCCTGGTCGTAAGAGCGAGGGAGGGATCCAAGCCTCTGTCCGATTGATCGGGGTGTGCACCGCAGGATCAATGGTCAGACCTCTGGGCCGAGTACTAAGAGAGAGGCAAGCGTATCTCTTTGTACCAGCATTGTAAGAACTTTTTCCTTTACATGAGCAAATGTAAAGTAATGGGTTTGTCTCATGTCGGCATCCACTTTCTCCCCCTTGTTGGAGAAAGTGGTGGATATACACTCCTATCTCTAGTTAAAGAGGTAGGATGGAGCTCTGTTGAATAGCTTACCTGCATCTGACTCCCTTCCAGCAAGGTAACGACCGTATCCCTCTGCCCACAGGTAGAGGTAGAAAAAGATGGTGAAGAGAAGCCAGTCACTCTCTCATTCACGCATTCATTCTCCCAGTCATACCAAGGAATCGATGCTGGTTCTGCCTGCTCGGGTGCTGGGCGGGTAAGCTTACACAACGTGTTGAGCAGCCACCACAGGTCCCAAGGAAAAAGTATCCAAGGACTTGTGGGCAATATCCCGAAGGTTAGAAGGAGGACGTGAAGGTGGTATGGTTGGCTCCCAGACACCTGCCTTCAGGACCTGCGCCACGGAGAAGTTCTTACGGAACGCTAAGGAGGGTCGATACCTCTGACTTCGTGGGCTCTCGGTCGGAGCGTACGGATGTCGTCGCTACCGAATCAGCTTTCGTACGCTCTCCTGATCACCTCACGCAGCCAGAAAGAAAGCGTGTCTTGGAGACTTCTTTCTTGGTAACCCCAGTGCTAACGAAGAGGCGTCGACACTCAGGCCTGAGATGTCGAGTTCTCTTCAGATAGCGCCGTAGCGCCCTCACAGGACAAAGCAGCATCTCATCCGCATCGTTATCGGTGAAGTCCAGGAGGGAGGGAATCGTGAAAGACTCGAAAACCTGTCGTCAGGGATCGACGGATTCTGAGTCTTAGCTACGAAGTTCGGGACGAAATCGAGCGTCACAGATCCCCAGCCTCTGGTATGTTTAACATCATGAAGGCAAAGGCCATGTAGTTCCCCTACTCTCTTCGCCGATGCCAGGGCCAGCAAGAAGAGGGTCTTGAGGGTCAGATCCCTGTCTGACGACTCTCGGATGGCTCGAAGGGTCTTCGAGTCAAACTCCTAAGTACGAGAGTCACATCCCACGCAGGGGGCCTGAGTTCCCTGGGTGGGCAAGACCTTTCGAAGCTCCTCATTAGCAAGGATATCTCGAACGAATTCGAGATGTCCAGTCCCCTCAGTTTTAGGACGAGAGCCAGGGCGGCTCTATATCCCTTAACTGTGGGTACTGAGAGGAGCTTCTCTCGGCGAAGAAACACGAGGAAATCCGCTACCTGCCTGAAGAGGTGGCTGAAGAGGAGACAGACCCTGTCTACGACACCAACCACAGAAGACGGCCCACTTCCCTGGGTACACGCTGCAGAGGACTGTCTGACGTGTCCAGCCATCTCTGTTGCTGCGCTACGAGAAAAGCCTCTCGTTCGCAAGAGATGGTGGATAACAGCCAGCCGTGAAGTTGAAGGGACTGGACTGCTTGGTGGTACCGTTCTACGTGTGGCTGGGCTAGAAGGTTGTGCCAAGTGGGTAGCTCTCTCGGTGCATCCGCAAAAGAGCCAGCAGGTCCGGATACCAAACGGCGTGGCCGTTTGGGAGCCACCAGGATCATTCTGAGATTGGGAGTGACCAGCGCTCGACTGATCACTTTCCGAATCAGACAGAAGGGAGGAAAGGCGTACGCGAAGAGGTTGTCCCAGGGGTGTTGGAGAGCGTCCTCTGCAGCTGCCCATGGGTCCGGCACAGCGTGAAAGAAAACCTGAAGTTTTCTGTTGTGCCGGGTGGCGAACAGGTCTAGACCGGTCGCCCCCACAGGTTGAAGAGCCTTTCCGCCACGTCTTGGTGTAGAGACCATTCGGTCCCTATCACCTGATCCCGACGGCTGAGCTTGTCTGCTACTACATTCCTCTTGCCTGGAATGTAGCGTGCTGACAGCTCTATCGAGTGAGCCGTGGCCCACTCGTGCACCTGCACACCGTCAACTGATGGAGCGGAAAGAGACACTAGCCCCCCCTGCTTGTTGACATATGCCACTACTGTAGGTGTTGTCGCACATCAACACCACTGAGTGTCCCACCAAGCGGTCCTGAAACTCTTGGAGAGCGTTGAACGCCGCCTTGAGTTCCAGGACATTGATGTGAAGGTGCTTCTCGTGATGGTCCCACACACCTGCAGCCAGCAACTCCTCCAGGTGTGCGCCCCATCCCTCGGTCGATGCGTCTGAGAACAGAAGCATCTCCGGGGGGGGAGTGCGTATGGGCACTCCTCTTAAGAGGTTCTTGTCGTCGAGCCACCAGGCTAGGTCCTGCCTCACCTTGTCCGTTGATAGCCACGGGAAAGTAAGGAGGATCCTTGGCCTGAGACCAACTCTCCCTTAGTCTCCACTGGAGAGACCGCAGGTGAAGACGCCCGTGAGGGACTAACTTCTCGAGTGACGACAGATGGCCGATCACGACTTGCCATTGCTGTGCTGCCTGTTCCTGCCGAGACAGGAACCGGCCGGCTGCCTCCCTGAATTTGCTGATACGCAAGTCTGCGGGAAAGACTTGCCCTGCTACCGTGTCTATCAGCATACCCAGGTACTTCATCTTCTGCTTGGGTTCGAGGTCGGACTTCTCGTAGTTTATCACGATCCCCAGATCGCGACAAAACTTGAGGAGCCGATCTCTGTCCTGTAGCAACTGCGAGCGGGAGCTCGCCAGGACTAGCCAATCGTCGAGATACCTCAGAAGACGTATCCGTTCTAAGAATGGGCCCAAGCCGACACCAGAGTGAACACTCGCGTGAACACCTGTGGGGCGGTTGAGAGACCGAAACAAAGTGCCCTGAATTGGTACACCGTCCCGTCGAAGATGAAGCGGAGGTACTTTCTGGAGGACTGATGGATGGGTATTTGAAAATACGCGTCCTTCAGATCCACTGAAAGCATGAAATCGTTCCCCCTGATCGAGTCGAGCACTGAGCGTGCCGACTCCATCGTGAACCGCGTCGTGCGAACGAAGCGGTTCAGGGGAGAGAGGTCTATCACCGGACGCCAGCCCCCCGATGCCTTCTCCACTAGGAAGAGGCGGCTGTAAAAACCCGGTGACTGGTCCTCCACGATTTCTACAGCTCGTTTCGCCAGCATGGTCTTGATCTCCTGTCGAAGAGCGTTGTCCTTTGTTGATCCCGGACATAGGTCTGTAGATGGACCGGTTTGGAGATGAGGGGGGGCCGAGACTCGAAGGGTAGTAGATATCCCTCCCGAAGGACGTCTACTATCCAGTTCTCGGCGCCGTAGCGCTGCCAAGTCGCCCAATGGCTCGCCAGGCACCCCCCCACTTCCGGCAGCAGGTGAGGGGGAACGCCGTCCCTAGCGTTTCCCTCCTCGTTTCGACTTCTTTCCAGCACCTCCTCGGGGAAAGGAGGGCTGGGAGGAGGGCTGGTTGCGGCCTCCTCTAGCAGAAGTTGAAACAGCTGGAGTCTTCACACGGGGTTTGGACGGTGCAACCGTCTTCGCCGCCGTGGAAGCGCTAGCCAAGCTCTTTGGTTTGGCCGCAGTTCCTCGAGGTTGCCCAGAAACCTTCCGAAGGACTGCCTGGTGGACTAAGCGGTCACTCTCGATCAGTGCGCCGCCCGTTCCACCGCAGCGTCCACCATCTCTCCAGGAAAGAGAGCTGGGGAACTCCTAAGAGGTCCATTTCGTAGCCCGAGTGCCGCTTCACGCCCGGCCCCCCCCCCTTGGTCACTCTGGGTAACGGACTGCGTCCCTACGTCGAAGAACCAAGTTGGCCCACAGGTTAGCAGTCTGATGGGCGAGGTAAGAGATTGCTCTTCCTCCAGACTGGCACAGTCTCCTGAAAGAAGCGTCGTCTTCGAGAGCAGAACTCCCAGAGCCGGCCGCTACTTTGGATATTGTGAGGGACCACAAATCCAACCAGGAAACTGCCTGGAATGCTGCCATAGCGGTAGATTCCAGGGCAAGTGCCTCCTGCTGCGAGAACCATAAGTTCTCCGACAGGAGCTGCTGCAGGGACACACCTGGAGTTAGCCTCGCTAACTCCGGGTTAACCTGTTTCGGCAGTATCGGGTCTTCCGATGGCACGTAAAATCGCCTCTGCCGCTGTAGAGGAGGAGGAAGCAGCTTAGAGGACCGTCCGGATTTTAGCGAATCCTCCCGTCCGGAGACGAGATTCTCCACCTGATCCAGGACCGAGTCCGCAAGCTCCGATCGTGGCAACCCCCATCATCATTTTGGGCTCCCTCTTGGGACCCCAAAATGATTCGAGCCGGGACGTGGGCTCTGCTGGTGGTAGCGGCGATCCTTCCGCAAGGTCATTATGCAGACGCATCAGCTTAATGACCTCTGCGAAGTTCCTCTGTATCTCAGGCGTTACCGCGTCTTGTGGAGTAGGACCGTCCAGTCCCTCCAGCAAGAGCATATCCCTCGATACTCCTCCTTCAGAAGGAGGAACAGCGACAGACCCCTGACGGTCGCCTCCAATACTTGCGCGTACGTTCTGGTCGGTCCTAAGACCGTGCCTGAGCCGCACGGACGTCATAGCTGGGTCACGAGGCGGCGCACCTCTCGTGATCGCTCCTTGGTACCTCGCTCCTCCCGGTATAGCCGAGGAGGTTGAAGGTACAGGAGAGGCAGACCTGACGCTCCCCCCTCGCTCGCTGGCAGGACCAGCGTGCGTGGAGGGCTGCTGCTGATCGTCAACCCGCGGTGACGGTCGAGCAGCAGGCCTAGCCTTGCCGCTCGCCTGGGGCGATTGGCTCGGCTGAGAACGTCGAGACCGATCTCTAACGTCAGGCGAGCTGCCGCTGGTCACCGTCTCCGCCCGGTCCCATCGGGAGCGGCGGACGGGTGACCTGCTAGGCTCCCTTTCGCGTCGAGACCGGCCAGCGTCCTCTCGGCGCGTCAAACGCTGGTACCAGCCGTGGCTGGTACCGGCGGCTGTGGGGACTCCTTCCTCGCCTCAACCCGTGGCCGGTCAGCGACCGTCCACGTCAGCCGAGCAGCCAGTGATCGCTGCGAGAGCGTCCACTGGCCTGGCGAGAGTCGTGTGCACGACTCTCGCCAGTCTTCTGCTCCGCGCCGCTGTCTTGACGGCGAGCGAGCTCGGGCGTCAAAACTTTGGCTGGACGGTCCTCTTTGGAAGAGCGTCCACTCGGTGCTTCTCGCGAACGAGAAGCGGCCGAGACGGAACCTGGTTTAGCGGCAGAACCGCTAGCACCAGGTGAGGACGCACCAGCCGAGGCTGGTGCACCTCTGGTCCCCGTCGACTTCTTCTTTGCAGAAGAAGCGACGGGCCCCGTTCCCGAAGGAACAGGAGGACCAGCAGAAGAGCTCCCCAGCTCGCCTGAGCGAGCCGGGCCCTTAGAAGATCCCGAAGGAGTCTTCTTAGGGGGGGAGGAGGCAGCCTTCTTCTTCTTCGGCTGTTTGGCCTTAGAAGTCGAAGGGGAAGGAGAGGCAGCAGACGACGAAGAAGACGATGAAGACGACGACGACACCTTCTTCCTCTTCCTCTTCGCCAGGCTCCGCAGAACAGACGTCAGGTCTTCCATCCAGGAGGGAGCCGGGGCAGTTGCCGAAGCAACAGGGCCCGACTGCACCTGTCCGGAAAGACCTGAGACTGTGACAGCAACACCAGCAGCAGGAACAACAGGAACAGGTCCGGGAACAGGCAGGAACGGCAGGAAACATCTGAAAGGGAATGTGCAAGGGCCGATCTGAAATGGAAAGGAGTAGCTGGAACGGCAACAGGTACGGCAGGCACGGCAGGTACCACGGGAGAGCCAGGCGTCCTGTCGGCAGTTACCGTCATCCGTGGCACTGGCGGCAGGTCCAGGGGGGTACTCTTTGGGCAGCGGAAGTCCGGGGTCGGCAAAGGAAAAAATCCAGGTGGTGGTGGCACCGTCCTCCTTGGCACGGCAGCAATTGGTTTTTGTATAGCCACCGTGGGTGTCACCGACATTATATGGGGCGTATATACCAGATGTGGTGGCATCTCATACGCTGGTGTCGTTATTGTGGTGGTAGTTGTGGTCACCCGACACCATGAGTGACCACCGCCGACCCCGCCAACTGCTGAAGCAACCCCTGGATGCTGGGCACTCCCTGCAGTCCCAGCGACTCCCACACCTGTCCCAAGTCGTTCCTTCACTGGATGGCACACCTGCGGAGACAATAGTCGGGTTAGTTGGAGGGGCTTCCTCACGCCCTGGGGAAGAAACACCCCCCCCAGAGCGGACGGAAGACCCCGAGTACAGCTGTACGTCCGGGTAGCGGGCGCCCTCCTCCACACTCGACGGATCGAGAGAGGAAAAGGACTCCGCTACCCCCCCCGCAGGGGAAGGCGCGAAACGTGGGGGCTGGCCGGGGGGCAGGAAAGAGGACTAAGTGTCCGTCACCAAAGGAGTCACTGGACTTTCCGATGACTTCTTGGCCGGCCTAAGTCTCTTCCTGCCCTCGTACAGCACCCACTGCGCCTCGGACCAATTAACACATATGACACAAGGTTCGTTGCGGGAGCACTCTCGCCCCCGGCAACGAGTACAAACCTCATGGGGGTCCACGTCAACGAATGACCTGAACCCTCCACATCTACGCCCCTCCAGCCCGGGACACACTCTACGGGCGACTGGAGGGCGCGGTGGAAATCTCCATTTCTTCCAATTCACCTCATTGCAAGATCAATAGAATTGTAAAAAAAAAAAAAAAAAAAAAGTACTTACAGTCACTCCTGATTTATACAGAAAGAGAGGCAAATACTCAAAGTCAAAGCAAACGACAAAGCGGGTAGAGCGATGGCGAACACGTCCTTCCCACATACGGCCGAAAGCAAAAGTGATTTGTTTACCTCCCAGTCGCGCGGCGCGCGACGATCGGACAAGCAGTTAACTACCGTTCTCCCCTTGTTCGAAGCTTACGACCGTTCCAGCTGCCGCTAGCTACTTCCTATTGTTAAAGGACCGAGGGTTTGTATTACGTATCGGAACAAATGACAATTTGTCGAAAATTGCATTTTTCCTAACTATACAAACCTGAGGTCCTTTAACAATAGGAAGGTAACTAGCGGCAGCTGGGACGGTCGTAAGCTTCAAACAAGGGGAGAACGTAGTTAACTGCTTGTCCGATCGTGCGCGCGCCCCCCGCGCGCCCGAGAGGTGAAGAATCACTTTGCTTTAGGCCCATGCAAAAAGTTGCAGAGTGAGGGGTGGCATGAGGTGGGACTATATGTAAAGGACCTCAGGTTTGTATAGTTAGGAAAAATGCAATTTTCGACAAATTGTCATTTGTTCCGATACGTAATACAAACCCTCGGTCCTTTAACAATAGGAAGACTCACTTCTTGGTGGGAGGAATCTGAGTCTTTTTGGTGAACAGACTGGTGTTCGTCCAACCCTGGAGTGCCTCCCTGGTCGTAAGAGCAAGGGAGGGATCCAAACCTCTGTCCGATTGATCGGGGTGTGCACCGCAGGATCAATGGTCAGACCTCTGGGCAAGTACTAAGAGAGAGGCAAGCGTATCTCTTCGTACCAGCAAGCAAGAACTTGTTCCTGTTTGCAAGAGACAATCATAAAATGATGGGTTTGTCTCAAATTGGCATCCACTTGTTCCTCCCCCTTGTTGGAGGAAGTGGTGGATATTTACTCCTATCCCTACTGAAAGGGATAGGATGGTGCTCTATTGAGTAGCTCACCTGCATCTCGTCCTTACCCAGCAGGGTGACGACCGTGTCCCTCTACCCAGAGGTAGAGGGAAGAAAAAGATGGGAAGAGGAGCCAGTCACACTCTCATTCCTCATCCATTCTTACGGTCACACCAGGACTCGATGCTGTTCAGCCTGCGAGGGTCTGGGTTAACTACACAACGTGTTGAGCAACCACCACGGTTCCCAAGGAAAAAGATCCAAGGAACTGTGGGCAATATCCGAAGGTAGAAGGGGGTGCATGCGGTCCGGTTGGACCAGGCGCCTGCCTTCCATTACCTGCCGCCAACGGACAGAAGTTCTTGCGGAACGCGAGAGAATGATGAAGAGGCGTCCACACTCATCCTGGGTGTCGAGTTTCTTCAGACAGCTCCGTCGCGCCTTCACAGGACAAAGCAGCATAGCCTTCGTATCGGAGGCGGTGAAGTCCATTAGGGAGGGTATTGTGAAGGACTCGAACCAATCGTCAGTTACCGAAAGGTTCTGAGTCTTCGCTACGAAGATCGGTACGAAATCGAGCGTCACAAATCCCCATCCCTTTGTGCTTGACTTCTCAAGAGAAGTCATGCAGTTACCTAAGACGAAAAGAAGGGAATAGTCGTATGACCTATCCCTCTTCTCGACTTTGGTTATGTACAGTACTCATACTGACAAGCTATTAAGACGAAGTAATGATTGCTCTGTAACAACCGAACTAAGTCCACAGCATAGTTCGTAACTGACTCGGGCGCTCTGACAGCTGCCGACTGACTGGTTCGGAATCAGTAGAGGCAAGTTGTCCAAGCATCCGGATAAGTCACGTGACCTTCGCCCTTTAAAGAGTTATGCTGAGAGACCAAACAAATAAAATATTTGTTAGTCACGATGCCACGGACGGCGCGGCGATGATTCTCTTAATGCATAAGCTCAAAAGGCGAAAGTCAATTGCCTTCAAAAGACCGAGGTCCCTGATGGCAAGAAAATCTCATAGACGTTGAATCTCAGCTTAAGGAGAAACAACAACTATGTGACGTTGAAGACGAAGGTAGGCAATGAATGCAACCTACGTCTTCCAGCTGAATCGAGAGAAGGAATCTCAAGATTCTAACCTGTGCTTACAAATGACTGAAAACGCTAACCGCCATTTCATTGCTGTGCGGTGTGCAGTGAAAGCGGGCGTTCTTCAGTAATGAAACACAGGGGAGAGCCGCCTGAAGAACTGCTTCTCATGGGCTGAACGTTTGGAAGTAGAGCTGGCAGGTGTGGGAGTAGGCGATGTCTTTCAATACATCTGCTAATCCGGGGTGAACAATGAACAATTGCACACCTCCGAATACAAGATATTTTGAGGACAAACTAGATTCCGCAAAAATCATTCGCATTATCGAGATACGATGCAGGCAAGAGACTATTACAGAATTCTGTTACCGTGCGGTAAACAGAAAGATGAGAGTCGAATAGATATCTCTGTTTAAAATTCTCGCAATACCGAAGACGATGAATACTAGCGTCACAGCAGTAGATGGTCATTCATGTATGCGAGAATCCCCGTTAATCAGAGACTTAAGTCCGTGATTGTTGGGCAGAGATACGGTTGGTATTCAATCAAAGCAGGTGAGAAAAACATAACCAACCGTCCATCTCGAAGCGGCAGCTGGTACTGAAATGCCTCGGGCAATTCAATACGCAGTAGCTGTCGCTGACTCGTCATCCTGAGTTGCCAAGTAATCCTTTCCACGAAGGAATGCGTTCGGCTAGAACCACCGAGCATAAAAAGATATGCTCGAGCAATTATATTTATGCGAAACGAATTTCGGTGGTATAAAAGCTTAAATGGTGTTGTTGTGACAACACCATAAGTATATAAAATTGAAACTGGAAACTCCTGGGAGGTTGCAGGCAACACCGAGTTGCAGTTCAATTACTAGAATACTTTTCGTCTAAGTCGCAATCCGTAGAATAACCAGGATATGCGCCTACCCCTCGGACCATTCAACTGCTTAGCAGAATCATGTCGCGAGGTTAATATACGTAGTATATTTGTAGGATTCTGAACAACGATCTCCATCCTAAATTCTTTCCTTCAAGAAAACAAAATAAGGATTGGAGATCGACCACCTTCGGTCTCTATCAAAGAGAGTGAAGAAGTCTTCCTCGAAGGAAAGCTTCAATGGTGAACAGAATACTAAGACGATAGTTCAAGCCAAACTGGATATTCCCGTCCGTTCTTCTCTATTCCAGGTTGGTCGCCTACTGTGAGATAGTCTTCTTTCAGAAGCAGTCTTCTTCCTAATGCTAGAAATTCCAGGAATTTGAGCATAGGCGAGGTTCCCGATTATCGTGTAACATATCGGGGATTCTCGTCTCGCTCACTTTGGACCGTGGTCTCGCCTAAGTGTTTGGAGATCGTAAGAAACTCTAACACTCTGAATGCGCTAGAAATTCCGTAGAATTCTAAGCAGTCTGCGAAACCCCCACCGAATTCGTCAAACGATATCGGCTGGTGGTCCTCTCAATTCCCGTAGAAATCGAGAATGGGGCAGGATCCCTCCTCAACGACCGGGGCTTACGTCAGGTAGGACCCGAAGGTCCCCCCGGTAGCGCAGTCCCCAACGTGGGATCCTACAGAGAAATCTCTGTAGGATCCCTCCCCTTTCCCTCGTAGCCGTAAGGAGAGAAGGAATGGGGGAGGAATTGGATACTCGCTCGCCTTCCCAGTGGAACTAGCAGTTGGAGAAGAGTAGGAGCAGCCATCGCCTTGCGGCGATGGCCTCTCAGAGTCTGGGAAAACGTATCGTCAGGAGAAAACGTTTTCCCGAGGAGGGTTACGAACTCTCACTGTAGGTAAGGGTCTGCCGCCACTGTGAACGTCGTCTGGGTGGGGCTGATCGACACCTGACAGGAGAGAGCCGATACCGTCCTCCGACTCATTCCAGTCCTCGTCGAGGTCGAAACCTCTCAGGAGGACCGAAGGAGTATTAAATACGGTGTCCGAAGACACGTAGAAACGCCGCTGTCGCAGTAGAGGAGGTGGAAGTAGCTTGATCGACCGGCCAGAACTGAGAGAGCCTTCTTGTCCGGAGACGAGAGAGACTGGTTCAAGACAGAATCGGCAAGCTCCGATCGCAGCAAACCCACCGTCGGTTTGGGTTCCCTCTCGGGCCCCAAAACGACTTGAGCAGAGACATGGGCTCTGCTGGTGGGAGCGGCGATCCTTCCCCAGGTCGTTGTGCTGACGAATCAGTGCAATAACCTGGGCAAAGTTACTCTGAATCTCGGAAGTTACAGCGTCTTGAGGAGTAGGACCGTCCAGTCCCTCCAACAAGAGCAGCTCCCAAGACCCTCCTCCTTCAGAAGAAGGATCAGCAACAGATCCCTGACGGTTGCCTCCAATCACTTGCGCGTACGTCCTGGCTGGTCCTAAGACCATACCTGGCACGTGCGGCGTCGTGACGGGATCGTGAGCGGCGCATCTCTCACGATCACTCCTATATACCTCGCTTTTCCTGGCGTATGCCGAGGGAGTTGAAGGTATCGGAGAGACATAACTGACGCTACCCCCTCCCCCCCCTGACGGTCGCCTCCAATCACTTGCGCGTACGTCCTGGTTGGTCCTAAGACCATACGTGGCACGTGCGGCGTCGTGACGGGATCGTGAGCGGCGCACCTCTCATGATCAATCCTAGCTACCTCGCTCTTCCCGGTGTAGCCCGAGGAAGTTGAAGGTAGTGGAGAGACAGACCTGACGCTCCCCCCCCGCTCGCTGGCAGGACCAGCGTACGTGGGGGGCTGCAGCCGATCACCAACCCGCGGTGGGGATCGATCTGCAGGCCTGGCCGTGCCGCTCACCTGTGGCGAGCGGCTCGACTGAGCACGTCGACCCCGGTCCCGTGCATCAGACGAGCTGCTGCTGGTCACCGTATCCGCCCGGTCCCTGTGGGGGCGGCGGTCAGGTGACCTGCAGAGCTCGCTTTCGCGGTGAGACCGGTGAGCGTCCTCGCGGCACGTCAAACCGCTGGTACCAGCCGAGGCTGGTACCGTCGGTCGAGGGGACCTGGGGGACCTCTTCCCAGCATCAACCCGTGGCCGGTCAGAGACCGTCACGTCAACCCGAGGTACCGGCTGGTCGCTACGAGAGCGGCCGCTGGCCTGGCGAGAGTCACCTGAGCGGCTCTTGACAGTCTTCTGCTCCGTGCCTCGGTCATGACGCTGAGCGAACTCAGGCGTCTTAACTTTGGCTGCACGGTCACCCGAAGGAGACCGTACACTCGGAACTTCTCGCGGACGAGAAACCGAGGCCGGTAACCTGGCTTAGCAGCAGAGCTGCCAAGACCAGGCGAGGGTGTACCAGCGGTAGCCAGCACACCCTTGGTCCCCGTCTTCTTCTTCTTCTCAGAAGGGGAGACGGGCCCCGTTCCCGAAGGAACAGGAGGACCAGCAGAAGAACCCCCCTGTCACACCGGGGTGAGACGAGCCCTTCGAAGTTCCCGAAGGAGTCTTCTTAGGGGGAAAACCCCGGTTACCAGCTGGTCGCTGCGAGAGCGGCCGCTGGCCTGGCGAGAGTCACCTGAGCGGTTCTCGCCAGCCTTCTGCTCCGTGCCGTGGTCTTGGCGCCGAGCGAACTCTGGCGCCGAAACTTTGGCTGCACGGTCTCCCGAGGGAGAGCGTACACTCGGGATCTCTCGCGAACGAGAGACCGAGCCGGAACCTGGCGTAGCGGCATCGCCGCTAGCACCAGGCGAGGAAGTACCAGAGCTAACTGATACTCCTCTGGTCCCCGTCTATCTCTTCCTTACGGAAGGGGAGACGGGCCCCGCTCCCGAAGGAGCAGGAGGACCAGCTCGGTGGGACGGGCCCTTAGAAGTTCCCGAAGGAGACTTCTTAGGGGGGGGAGGCAGCCTTCTTCTTCTTCGGCTTATGGGCCTTAGAAGTCGAAGGGGAAGAGGCAGTAGCAGACGAAGACGAAGATGACACCTTCCTCTTCTTCGTCAGCTCACGCAGGACAGTCGTCAGGTCCTCCATCCAGGCCGGAGTCGGGCCTATTGCCGAAGCAACACGGCCCGACTGCACCTGTCCGGAAGGACCTGGGACTGGGGAAGACACACCATGGGCAGGACCAGCATGGACAGGCGCAGGAACCAGGAGCGACAGGAACAGCAACCAGTTCAGGAGCGGCAGGAACAGCGGCAGCGGTAAGCACAGAAGGGACAGCCAAGCCAGTAGCGGGAACCACATCAGCGACAGGTACGGCAGGCCCAGCCATCGCCTCGTAGAATCATCGGCAGCCAGCGGGAACCTGGGTACTGGCGGCCGGTCCAGGGGGCGAGCCTGCTGGAACAGCGGAAGTCTGGGGCAGGCAACACGAAGAAAACACAGGCGGCGGCGGCATACCCCTCCTTGGTACGGCGGCGACCGGCCCTAGAAGCGGCAGACGGCGTCACCGACACAGCATGGGGAGTGTAGACCAGCGGGGGGAAGCAGCATAAGCGGCCGTGGAGGTTGTAGTGGACACCGCTCCAAGGTCACCGCCCCAGACCTCGCTAGACGCTGCAGCAGATCGTGGATGCTAGGCTGCCCTGCAGCCGCAGTGGCCCATACCTGTCCAAGGTCGTCTCCCACGGATGTAGCACCTGCGGTAGCACAGACAGATTAGTAAGAGGGGTTCCCTCACGCACGGGGGGGAGACATGCCCCACCCCGAACGCAAGGAAGACCCCAAATACAAAATACAACGAAGAAGCTGAGCGGGGGGCAGGAAGGAAGACGAAGAATCGGATACCAAGGGAGTCGCGGGAGAGCTTTCCGACGACTTCCTGGCAGACCTTCGCTTCCCCTACCCCCGCACAGCAGTGAAAAGTAATATGAAAATGAAACAATACTGCCCTTGCGATTCACTTCATAGAACTTAAAGGAGAAAAGATCAATTCCCGGGTAAGAACGGAAACTTGATCCAAATAATATGATGCTATCATAAAATATATATGAAAATGAAACAGAATACTGCACTTGCGATTTCACTTTCACAGAAAATAATCGTAAGGATCAATTCCCAGGTAAGAGCGAAAATTGATCCAAATTAATTTTATGCAAATAAATAAATGAAAATGAAAAGAATACTGCATTGCGAATCCACTTTCATTGCATTTTATCATACAAAATAAAAGGCTCGTGCCGAGCGCAATCACGCTCTCGGTAACGAACGCACAGGGCAAAAATATAATGAAAAAAGTACTTACATTTTTCAATTACACACTTTCGCCCAAATACATGACTCGGCGCGAGCGTCGGCACCGAGACATAATTCAAGGGTTCAATTCATTAAAAGAGAGGAAATCGCCGCATCTACGGCGATAGCTCCATGTTGGTTCATAATTAAGTAATGAAAATGAAAACAGTGTACTTACAGTTTCATTTTCAAGTCAAACAAACCATTAGTAGAAAACACAATATAAACAAAGCATACGACGATGAAGCGGGCAGAGAGCGATGACGAACACGTCCTTCACACCCGCGGCCGAAAGCAAAAGTGATTCTTCACCTCTCGGGCGCGCGGGCGCGCGCACGATCGGACAAGCAGTTAACTACCGTTCTCCCCTTGTTCGAAGCTTACGACCGTCCCAGCTGCCGCTAGTTACCTTCCTATTGTTAAAGGACCGAGGGTTTGTATTACGTATCGGAACAAACGACCATATGAATGAGGCAAAATATGTATAAATACATAGAAGTCTGGGGTAAGAGTGAAAAATGTATTAATGCAAATGTACGAGTAGAAGTTGTATTAATGCATTTTTAAGAGTAAAAATGTGAACAAATGTATGCGATAGAGATAAGTTTCTATTGATGAGTATGTGCTAATAGGAAAAAAGGTTTAACAATCAGTATTAATGTAGGAAATACATTAGTAACCAATGCACAGAACCTAACAAGATTACAAAATGTTGTTCTGCACACATTACCAAGGTCTGTAAGAAAATTGTACAGAATCTACCAAAAACTTTCTAGAAGTCACTTTTACCATAACTTTAAGCCAAAAAGATGACAGTTGATGTAGTAAACCACAATTTGCTTAAACTGGAAATATCTCAAAAGCTAAATGCTGATGTTAAGTTGCATTGAAGACCAAGACATATACACCTGGCGATCTTAAAACCGTGTTCGACTACCAAGACATGCAATTACATGCTGTGAGAATTAGGAATAAATACTGTCATCCATCCAGTTTCATGACTAATGCTTCTCTCTTCCCCATTATAATAAGTTGTTCATCAAGGAAGGCCACTGGGAGTTACAACATGCATTCTTTACTGTTCCCTCTGTCATGTAAATATCCTCCAGTTCTGACTCGTTTCCTTCAATCAACATATATTCACAATAATATCATTACTGTTTTTCATAGCAATTGTGAAAAACAAAAAGCTCGGTGTAGAAAAGAGGGGCTCCGAAGCTGCTTCACACACGATCTGGTGCTTACAGCAGAATCTGAGGAAGAGATGATGGAAAGCCTTTAAAGGTGGAGGAGTGACATGCAGGAGAGAGCACTGCAAATCAATGTAAGAAAATCAAAGCTTACTGTTTCTAAAATGGAAACAAAGAAAAAAATACAATCAGGAAAGTGGACATTTTGTTGGGATGAAGTCTGCACTGCATACAGAATGCAAAAGATTGCGACAAAAGTGATGGTCAGGATTACAAAATAAAAAATACATGTAGTAAGCTATGTATTTCTGATGCCCAATATGTCCACAAGACCAGTACAACTTTATGCAGCAGCAAGATCAACATTGAAAGGTAGAGGAGAAAATTTTGAAAAAGTTAAATATATGGTGGGAAGATTATATTATGAATGGGAAATGGATAGAGAGATGTAGTATCAAGATACTGGATAATAGACAGATCTCAAAGATTGACATATAGTAAGTACATATGATGAAGATTGATGAGGAACAGTTGGTAAGAAAAGCAACAAATACAGGAGGACAGAAACCTCTAGAAGGGCCCAGGAAATCATGGTAACAGTCAGTAAATTACCTTGACCTACTAGGCGCTCAGGCATAACGATTAAAAGACAGAAGAGAATAGAGAGATCTAATTTCACTTTTAACCCATGGAAAGAAAAAATCATTTAACAATTAATACAAAATTAGAAACAAATATTACATGCATCTCTGACTGTTACCAATTAAGGTTGAATATATTTCCTTAAAATATCAGTCATACTGATTTCTGTATATTTAATGTTAGTTTTCACACAAAAATATCAGTGGAAGTTTAAAAAGTAACCAGCTTAGCTCACATTTCTCCTATTAACCCTTAAATGCCTATTGGACGTATTTTACGTCGAGATAAATTGTCTTTTGGGTGCCGACCAGACGTAATTTACGTCGACATAGAAAAGTTTTTTTAAAAATTCGCAGAAAAATACTTATAGGCCTACCAGCCGAAAACCTTTGAATCACGCGCCTTGGGGGATGCTGGGAGTTCACGGATCAAGGTGTTGTTTTGTTTACAATCGTTACGCAGGCGCGCAAGCACGAATTTCTTTCTTATCGCACTAAAAAGTATAAGTGACACTTCTCAGAAATTATTTCGTCACTTTGACATAATTTTTGCACCATTTTAAATTAGCCGTTACATGGAGTATTATATATGAAAATGTTCGCATTTTCATGTAGAATACAACAAAAATATACTCTCATGATTGTAGCTTTTATCAGTTTTGAAATATTTTCATATAAATAACAATACATGCCAAAATTTCAACCTTTGGTCAACTTTGACTCTACCGAAATGGTCAAAAAACACAATTGTAAGCTAAAACTCTTATATTTTAGTAATATTCAATCATTTACCTTCATTTTGCAATTAATTGGAAGTCTCTAGCACAATATTTCGATTTATGGTGAATTTATGAAAAAAAAAAAAAAAATTTTCCTTACGCCCACGTGGTAACTTCCGAAAAAATCATATGTGCGATTGTCGAAATGTTTGCACCATTTTAAATTAGCCATTACATAAAGCTTTATATATGAAATGTGCGCAATTTCATGTAGAATACAACAAATAAATAACTGAAGGTTGTAGCTTTTCTCATTTTCGAAATATTTGCATATAAATCACAATAAATAGAAAAAAACCACGTTCAGTCAACTTTGACTCTACCGAAATGGTCGAAAAACGCAATTGTAAGCTAAAATGCTTACAGTCTAGTAATATTCAGTCATTTATCTTCATTTTGAAACAAATTCAAAGTCTCTAGCACAATATTTATATTTATGGTGAATTAAAAAAAAAACAACTTTCCTACCCTCCGCGCGCGGATTCTCTGCAGCAAATCTCCGAAATTCGTATGTCGCATTCTCGGAATATTTGCTCCATTTCATATTAGGCGTTTCATAGAGTTTTATATATGAAAATGTGCGCAATTACATGTAGAATACAACAATAAATAATTGAAGGTTGTAGCTTTTCTCATTTTTGAAATATTTGCATATAAAAAAAATATATATAAAAAATTCGACATTCAGTCAACTTTAACTCGTCCGAAATGGTCAACAACTGCAATAGTAAGCTAAAACTCTAACAGTATACTGTAGTAGTATTCAATCATTTATCTTCATTTTGAAACAAATTGGAAGTCTCTAGAACAATATTTAGATTTATGGTGAATTTTTGAAAAATGACAATTTGTCGAAAATTGCATTTTTCCTAACTATACAAACCTGAGGTCCTTTAACAATAGGAAGGTAACTAGCGGCAGCTGGGACGGTCGTAAGCTTCGAACAAGGGGAGAACGGTAGTTAACTGCTTGTCCGATCGTGCGCGCGCGCGCGCGCCCGAGAGGTGAAGAATCACTTTTGCTTTAGGCCCATGCAAAAAGTTGCAGAGTGAGGGGTGGCATGAGGTGGGACTATATGTAAAGGACCTCAGGTGTATAGTTAGGAAAAAATGCAATTTTCGACAAATTGTCATTTGTTCCGATACGTAATACAAACCCTCGGTCCTTTAACAATAGGAAGACTCACTTCTTGGTGGGAGGAATCTGAGTCTTTTTGGTGAACAGACTGGTGTTCGTCCAACCCTGGAGTGCCTCCCTGGTCGTAAGAGCAAGGGAGGGATCCAAACCTCTGTCCGATTGATCGGGGTGTGCACCGCAGGATCAATGGTCAGACCTCTGGGCCAAGTACTAAGAGAGAGGCAAGCGTATCTCTTCGTACCAGCAAGCAAGAACTTGTTCCTGTTTGCAAGAGACAATCATAAAATGATGGGTTTGTCTCAATTTGGCATCCACTTCCTCCCCCTTGTTGGAGGAAGTGGTGGATATTTACTCCTATCCCTACTGAAAGGGATAGGATGGTGCTCTATTGAGTAGCTCACCTGCATCTCGTCCTTACCCAGCAGGGTGACGACCGTGTCCCTCTACCCAAAGGTAGAGGGAAGAAAAAGATGGGAAGAGGAGCCAGTCACACTCTCATTCCTCATCCATTCTTACGGTCACACCAGGACTCGATGCTGTTCAGCCTGCGAGGGTCTGGGTTAACTACACAACGTGTTGAGCAACCACCACGGTTCCCAAGGAAAAAAAGATCCAAGGAACTGTGGGCAATATCCTGAAGGTAGAAGGAGGTGCATGCGGTCCGGTTGGACCAGGCGCCTGCCTTCATTACCTGCGCCACGGAGAAGTTCTTGCGGAACGCGAGAGAAATGATGAGAGGAGGCGTCCGCACTCATCCTGGGTGTCGAGTTTCTTCAGACAGCTCCGTCGCACCTTTACAGGACAAAGCAGCATAGCCTTCGTATCGGAGGCGGTGACGTCCATTAGGGAGGGTATTGTGAAGGACTCGAACCAATCGTCAGTTACCGAAGGGTTCTGAGTCTTCGCTACGAAGATCGGTACGAAATCGAGCGTCACAAATCCCCATCCCTTTGTGCTTGACTTCTCAAGAGAAGTCATGCAGTTACCTAAGACGAAAAGAAGGGAATAGTCGTATGACCTATCCCTCTTCTCGACTTTGGTTATGTACGTACTCATACTGACAAGCTATTAAGACGAAGTAATGATTGCTCTGGAACAACCGAACTAAGTCCACAGCATAGTTCGTAACTGACTCGGGCGCTCTGACAGCTGCCGACTGACTGGTTCGGAATCAGTAGAGGCAAGTTGTCCAAGCATCCGGTAAGTCACGTGACCTTCGCCCCCCTTTAAGAGTTATGCTGAGAGACCAAACAAATAAAATATTTGTTAGTCACCGATGCCGGACGGCGCGGCGATGATTCTCTTAATGCATAAGCTCAAAAGGCGAAAGTCAATTGCCTTCAAAAGACCGAGGTCCCTGATGGCAAGAAAATCTCATAGACGTTGAATCTCAGCTTAAGGAGAAACAACACTATGTGACGTTGAAGACGAAGGTAGGCAATGAATGCAACCTACGTCTTCCAGCTGAATCGAGAGAAGGAATCTCAAGATTCTAAACCTGTGCTTACAAATGACTGAAAACGCTAACCGCCATTTCATTGATGTCCGTTGTGCAATGAAAGCGGGGCGTTCTTCAGTAATGAAACACAGGGGAGAGCCGCTTGAAGAACTGCTTCTCATGGGCTGAACGTTTGGAAGTAGAGCTGGCAGGTGTGAGGAGTAGGCGATTGTCTTTCAATACATCTGCTAATCCGGGGTGAACAATGAACAATTGTACACCTCCGAATACAAGATATTTTGAGGACAAACTCAGATTCCGCAAAAATCATTCGCATTATCGGGATACGATGCAGCAAGAGACTATTACAGAATTCTTTTACCGTGCGGTAAACAGAAAGATGAGAGTCGAATAGATATCTCTGTTTAAAATTCTCGCAATACCGAAGACGATGAATACTAGCGTCTCTCAGCAGTAGATGGTCATTCATGTATGCGAGAATCCCCGTTAATCAGAGACTTAAGTCCGTGATTGTTGGGCAGAGATACGGTTGTTATTCAATCAAAGCAGGTGAGAAAGACATAAACAACCGTCTATCTCAAAGCGGCAGCTAGATACTGAAATGCCTCGGGCAATTCAATACGCAGTAGCTGTCGCTGACTCGTCATCCTGAGGTTGCCAAGTAATACCTTTCCACGAAGGAATGCGTTCGGCTAGAACCACCGAGCATAAAAAGATATGCTCGAGCAATATATTTAAGCGAAACGAATTTCGGTAAATATAAAAGCTTAAATGGTGTTGTTGTGACAACACCATAAGTATATAAAATTGAAACTGGAAACTCCTGGGAGGTTGCAGGCAACCCGGGTTGCAGTTCAATTAGAATACTTTTCGTCTAAGTCGCAATCCGTAGAATAACCAGGATATGCGCCTACCCCTCGGACCATTCAACTGCTTAGCAGAATCATGTCGCGAGGTTAATATACGTAGTATATTTGTAGGATTCTGAACAACGATCTCATCCTAAATTCTTTCCTTCAAGAAAACAAAATAAGGATTGGAGATCGACCACCTTCGTTCTCTATTAAAGAGAGTGAAGGAGAAGTCTTCCTCGAAGGAAAGCTTCAATGGTGAACAGAATACTAAGACGATAGTTCCAGCCAAACTGGATATTCCCGTCCGTTCTCTATTCCAGGTTGGTCGCCTACTGTGAGATAGTCTTCTTTCAGCAGCAGTCTTCTTCCTAATGCTAGAAATTCCAGGAATTCGAGCATAGGCGAGGTTCCCGATTATCGTGTAACATATCGGGGATTCTCGTCTCGCTCACTTTGGACCGTGGTCTCGCCTAAGTGTTTGGAGATCGTAAGAAACTCTAACACTCTGAATGCGCTAGAAATTCCGTAGAATTCTAAGCAGTCTGCGCAACCCCCACCGAATTGTTCAAACGATATCGGCTGGTGGTCCTCTCGATTCCCGTAGAAATCGAGAATGGGGCAGGATCCCTCCTCAACGACCGGGGCTTACGTCAGGTAGGAACCGAAGGTCCCCCCTGGTAGCGCAGTCAAACCCAACGTGGGATCCTACAGAGAAATCTCTGTAGGATCCTTCCCCTTTCCCTCGTAGCCGTAAGGAGAGAGGGAAGAATGGGGGAGGAATTGGATACTCGCTCGCCTTCCCAGTGGAACTAGCAGTTGGAGAAGAGTAGGAGCAGCCATCGCCTTGCGGCGATGGCCTCTCAAGTCTGGGAAAACGTATCGTCAGGAGAAAACGTTTTCCCCGAGGAGGGTTACGAACTCTCACTGTAGGTAAGGGTCTGCCGCCACTGTGAACGTCGTCTGGGTGGGGCTGATCGACACCTGACAGGAGAGAGCCGATACCGTCCTCCGACTCATTCCAGTCCTCGTCGAGGTCGAAACCTCTCAGGAGGACCGAAGGAGTATTTAAATACGGTGTCCGAAGACACGTAGAAACGCCGCTGTCGCAGTAGAGGAGGTGGAAGTAGCTTGATCGACCGGCCAGAACTGAGAGAGCCTTCTTGTCGGAGACGAGAGACTCTGGTTCAAGACAGAATCGGCAAGCTCCGATCGCGGCATACCCACCGTCGGTTTGGGTTCCCTCTCGGGCCCCAAAACGACTCGAGCAGAGACATGGGCTCTGCTGGTGGGAGCGGCGATCCTTCCCCCCGGTCGTTGTGCTGACGAATCAGTGCAATAACCTGGGTAAAGTTACTCTGAATCTCGGAAGTTACAGCGTCTTGAGGAGTAGGACCGTCCAGTCCCTCCAACAAGAGCAGCTCCCAGGACCCTCCTCCTTCAGAAGAAGGACCAGCAACAGATCCCTGACGGTTGCCTCCAATCACTTGCGCGTACGTCCTGGTTGGTCCTAAGACCAACCTGGCACGTGCGGCGTCGTGACGGGATCGTGAGCGGCGCATCTCTCACGATCACTCCGAGATACCTCGCTCTTCCTGGCGTATGCCGAGGAAGTTGAAGGTATCGGAGAGACAGAACTGACGCTACCCCCTCTCCCCCTGACGGTCGCCTCCAATCACTTGCGCGTACGTCCTGGTTGGTCCTAAGACCATACGTGGCACGTGCGGCGTCGTGACGGGATCGTGAGCGGCGCACCTCTCACGATCACTCCTAGCTACCTACCTCGCTCTTCCCGGTGTAGCCCGAGGAAGTTGAAGGTAGTGGAGAGACAGACCTGACGCTCCCCCCCCCGCTCGCTGGCAGGACCAGCGTACGTGGGGGGCTGCAGCCGATCACCAACCCGCGGTGGGGATCGATCTGCAGGCCCTGGCCGTGCCGCTCACCTGTGGCGAGCGGCTCGACTGAGCACGTCGACCCCGGTCCCGTGCGTCAGACGAGCTGCTGCTGGTCACCGTATTCGCCCGGTCCCTGTGGGAGCGGCGGTCAGGTGACTGCAGAGCTCGCTTTCGCTGTGAGACCGGATGAGCGTCCTCGCGGCACGTCAAACCGCTGGTACCAGCCGAGGCTGGTACCGTCGGTCGAGGGGACCTGGGGGACCTCTTCCCAGCCTTAAACCGTGGCCGGTCAGAGACCGTCACGTCCACCCGAAGTGGGTACCGGCTGGTCGCTGCGAGAGCGGCCGCTGGCCTGGCGAGAGTCACCTGAGCGGCTCTCGACAGTCTTCTGCTCCGTGCCTCGGTCATGACGCTGAGCGAACTCAGGCGTCTTAACTTTGGCTGCACGGTCACCCGAAGGAGATCGTACACTCGGAACTTCTCGCGGACGAGAA
The DNA here is from genome assembly GCF_015104395.2 of Macrobrachium nipponense. Taxonomy (NCBI): domain Eukaryota; kingdom Metazoa; phylum Arthropoda; class Malacostraca; order Decapoda; family Palaemonidae; genus Macrobrachium; species Macrobrachium nipponense. Next base: position 20,724,651 of record NC_087212.1, on the reverse strand, counting down.
ACCGAGCGGGGTACCTGGCTTAGCAGCAGACTGCCAAGACCAGGCGAGGGTGTACCAGCGGTAGCCAGCACACCTTGGTCCCCGTCTTCTTCTTCTTCTCAGAAGGGAGACGGGCCCCGTTCCCGAAGGAACAGGAGGACCAGCAGAAGAACCCCCCCCGTCACACCGGAATGTGACGAGCCCTTCGAAGTTCCCGAAGGAGTCTTCTTAGGGGGAATAACAAAACCCGGTTACCAGCTGGTCGCTGCGAGAGCGGCCGCTGGCCTGGCGAGAGTCACCTGAGCGTTTCTCGCCACCTTGCCTTCTGCTCCGTGCCTTGGTCTTGGCGCCGAGCGAACTCTGGCGCCGAAACTTTGGCTGCACGGTCTCCCGAGGGAGAGCGTACACTCGGGATCTCCCGCGAACGAGAGACCGAGCCGGAACCTGGCGTAGCGGCATCGCCGCTAGCACCAGGCGAGGAAGTACCAGAGCTAACCGATACTCCTCTGGTCCCCGTCTATCTCTTCCATACGGAAGGAGAGCGGGCCCCGCTCCCGAAGGAGCAGGAGGACCAGCAGAAGGACCCCCGTCCCACCGAGGTGGGACGGGCCCTTAGAAGTTCCCGAAGGAGACTTCTTAGGGGGGGGAGGCAGCCTTCTTCTTCTTCGGCTTATGGGCCTTAGAAGTCGAAGGGGAAGAGGCAGCAACAGACGAAGACGAAGATGACACCTTCCTCTTCTTCGTCAGCTCACGCAGGACAGTCGTCAGGTCCTCCATCCAGGCCGGAGTCGGGCCTATTGCCGAAGCAACACGGCCCGACTGCACCTGTCCGGAAGGACCTGGGTACTGGGGAAGACACACCATGGGCAGGACCAGCATGGACAGGCGCAGGAACCAGGAGCGACAGGAACAGCAACCAGCTCAGGAGCGGCAGGAACAGCGGCAGCGGTAAACACAGAAGGGACAGCCAAGCCAGTAGCGGGAACCACATCAGCGACAGGTACGGCAGGCCCAGCCATCGCCTCGTAGAATCATCGGCAGCCAGCGTGGTACTGGCGGCCGGTCCAGGGGCGAGCTGCTGGAACAGCGGAAGTCTGGGGCAGGCAACACGAAGAAAACACAGGCGGCGGCGGCATACCCCTCCTCGGTACGGCGGCGACCGGCCCTAGAAGCGGCAGACGGCGTCACCGACACAGCATGGGGAGTGTAGACCAGCGGGGGGAAGCGCATAAGCGGCCGTGAAGGTTGTAGTGGAGACCACTCCAAGGTCACCGCCCCAGACCTCGCTAGACTTTTGCAGCAGATCGTGGATGCTAGGCACGCCCTGCAGCCGCAGTGGTCCATACCTGTCCAAGGTCGTCTCCCACGGATGTAGCACCTGCGGTAGCACAAACAGATTAGTAAGAGGGGTTCCCTCACGCACGGGGGGGGAGACATGCCCCACCCCGAACGGAAGGAAGACCCCAAAAACAAAATACGAGGAAGCTGAGCGGGGGCAGGAAAGAAGACGAAGAATCGGATACCAAGGGAGTCGCGGGAGAGCTTTCCGACGACTTCCTGGCAGACCTTCGCTTCCCCTACCTCCGCACAGCAGTGAAAAGTAATATGAAAATGAAACAGAATACTGCACTTGCGATTCACTTCATAGAACTTAAAGAGGGAAAAATCAATTCCCGGTAAGAGCGGAAACTTGATCCATAATAATATGATGCTATCATAAATATATATGAAAATGAACAATACTGCACTTGCTATTTTCACTTTCACAGCAATAAATCGTAAGGATTAATTCCCGGGTAAGAGCGGAAATTGATCCAAAATTAAATTTGATGCAATTAATAAATGAAAATGAAAAGAAAACTGCATTGCGAATCCACTTTCATTGCATTCTATTCATACAAAATAAGAGGCTCTTGCCGAGCGCAATCAAGCTCTCGGCAACGAACGCACAGGGCAAAAATATAATGAAAAAGAGTACTTACATCTTTCAATTACACACTTTCGCCCAAAATACATGACTCGGCGCGAGTGCGCCCGCCCTCGGCACCGAGACATAATTCAAGGGTTCAATTCATGAAAAGAGCGGAAATCGCCGTCTCTACGGCGATAGCTCCATGTTGATTCATAATTAAGTAATGAAAATGAAAACAGTGTACTTACAGTTTCATTTTCAAGTCAAACCAACCATTAGTAGAAAACACAATATAAACAAAGCATACGACGATGAAGCGGGCAGAGAGCGATGACGAACACGTCCTTCACACCCGCGGCCGAAAGCAAAAAAGTGGTTCTTCACCTCTCGGGCGCGCGGGCGCGCGCACGATCGGACAAGCAGTTAACTACCGTTCTCCCCTTGTTCGAAGCTTACGACCGTCCCAGCTGCCGCTAGTTACCTTCCTATTGTTAAAGGACCGAGGGTTTGTATTACGTATCGGAACAAAAACATTTTTTTACATCAGTGTTTTACGAATTCATGCATTATTTTGTGATAATATTTTCTCTGTGTTGCTTTGGTTGTTTTAAAATGTGTTATATACCAAAATGATCGCAATTTAGTGTACAATATAATGTAAAAAAAATTAACTCGTTAGCTTTAACCGATTTGCTGACAGCGCGATTTGAATACAATTATATATGAAATTTTGTTTTTGCGCTATCATATATCGCATTATTTTTATATGATAATGATTTTTTTTTTTTCATTTCTGATGGTTGCATACTAAACTTCAGGCAATGACAAAAAAGGAGCCAAAAATGAACTCTTAATCTTGAAAACTAAGCGTGCTGTGATTTTTTGAAAAAAATATTTTTTCCGCTTCTGCGCTCACTCCGAGACCCCCTAGGCATACGGGAGACGATTTTTATTATACCCCTTAGGCGTTTAAGGGTTAAAAAAAGTCAGCTGCTTTTTATCCTAAAGAGCTACATTTTATGACAATATTTACACTTCACTTCAGTTATTCTTTAAATCATCTAGTGCAAGCTCATTAAGACCTAAAGTATGTAAAGCAAGGTTTAGCTCACAATTCAAACAACTACTTCTGATTTTACATATTTTATAAAACAAAATTTGCACATTAAATACAAATTTTCTTCAGTTCACAAAATAATACAAAAAGCCCTTCTTATCTATTTCTACATGTTATCCTAATTGAGTCAATTACTTACAAAAACAAAAGATAAGGATGACTACAATCTAAAGTATAAACAACAAGAGACCACTAAACATTTTATTTAAAATATCAATTCAGACACCTTTTTTCACCTTCTTAGTTATCTTCTTTTTCTTCTTTCCTTTTTCTGCCTTCCAGCTAGGCTCCAGCTTTTGTTTTTTGGTGATAATTTCATTATATTTGCGTTTCTGATATCTGAAAAGATAATTCTCATTTATCTTGGGTAATCAGAAATGCTCAAATGGCCAAATTTACTTGTCTAAAGAGAAGGACTTGAGAAACAAGTAAAGCATCAGGAGATTTTGGAAAACAAATTCCAAATTTCCATTAAACATCTCCAATATTAATATGAAGACAATATCCAACATACTACAAATATAAATGACAGTCATGCAAAAATTCAATATAATCTCAAATTTGTAATTCAATTTTCCACTACAACTGTGCAAATTGGTTGTTTAATTAAAGTGCTAGGTAAAAATACTGAAAAATGGGTGAAAACATCAAAAGATTAAGAAGTACCAAATCCCACGATTGGTCCAAAGTCAACTAACTTATTGTCATTACACGGTGCCTCATTTTTTTCTTTTCTTGCAGTTTCCAACATTTTCTATGTGTGACTTTTTAAATTTACTACAAATTCTTGTAATACTTTAAACAAAAATACTTTCTTGTAATATATACATTGATAACCTTTTATTTTCTTCACCCTAAAAAATCTAATACTTTGTAAATCAAATTTACATCAACTTCTACACACCCAACCTCCATCCTCCCTTTGATGTTAATGAATCTGTCACTTAATCTCTTAGAAAATTCACATTCCTGGCTTTAATTTCCCAATTAGTTCTTTCAGCAATTTCAATGTTGCTGAGGTAGCTGGGAGCCACAGAATCCCTCCCTGAGATTACTTTGGTTATCTATTGCTGCTGGGTCGTCCAAGGTCCTATAGTTAGTTGCTCCATACTAGGCCTAGACCATGTATCCAATATCCTTGAATTCTGGTTATAAAATGAGCTTAGTACATCACCTTCCAATCAGAGGTCTGAGAGCCTTTCCTCACAGATCTCATGTACAATGTCTATTTTCTAGATTGTGTTCACCTATCATTAAATTTTTTACCTATGACTTAATTACATATTATATAGATAATTATTTATAATATTTTATCAGTCTCCTGTACTGAGTTTCACACCTTTTTCTTGTAATTTTGACAGAAGCTTACTACTCAAGTTCATAGTCACCTGTTGCTCTAAATATATGAATTCACATTCATGTTCATCCTACTTTGACCATCTTTAATCATATAAAATCTCTTACATTCTTTGATTTGTAAGACCTTTAAGTTCTTGTATCCTTCATGATTGGCAAGGTATCTGACCCAGATCATACTCAACATTTCATGAGAAATTCACAAATGGACTGACTCGTGTGATTTGCAATTTTTCCTAACTGCTATACAAAACAAAGTATTATGTTCAAACACAGAAATGCTCCAAATTACACATCATTAACTTCTGCAAGGCAATGCATCATGCACTGGGAACATCTGTCTTCCCAATGTTGAATAAAAAAAAAAAAATTTTTTTGGGGGGGCCCTTTGGAGAACATTTTATCATCACATGATATTTCTAAAGTGCTTTAAACCCCAGCAAAAACCTGAACAGCAAACCTTTTGCTTTTGGAGTCACTTCTCTTAGCAAATTTGTTAGTAACCTTTCTCTATCACAAAAAAAAAAAGAAATACATATATATATCTTAGTTTAACCAGACCACTGAGCTGATTAATAGCTCTCCTAGGACTGGCCCGAAGGATTAGATTTTTACTTATGTGGCTAGGAACCAATTGGTTACTTAGCAATGAGGCGTACAGCTTATTGTGGGATCCAAACTACATTATACCGAGAAATTAATTTCTAATCACAAAAAACAAATTCCTCTGATTACGCTTTGGCGGCGGCAGCAGGGAGCGAACTCAGACTACCAGATTGATAGGCGAATATACAACCCACTCATCCAATGAAGAATTTTCTCTAATCACAATAGTATATTTGTTATTGGTGTAAGTAGTATATCATTTGATCTCTACCCATCTTAATGGGTTTTATTTTCTTCTTTAAACTTTTCTTCTTCAGTAACATTTCCATTCAAACAAATTTCCTGTCATGCTTTGGCCAAAGATCCAACTCATCCAATTACAATAATTATATTATATGTTGTTTATACTTAAATCTTGAATTGCTCTTCCTTTACCAGATAATTCTGATCTTGAAAGTACAGTCAATCTGAAATGGAGTCCCATACCTAAGTCTACTTCAAATGACTAGTAATGCAGTCTTATTATATCTGTGTACCTTGCCATTTGTTCCCCATTACTTACTGTAAATGTACATCTCCCTCAATTATATTCACTCTTTTGGACAAATAACACAGTTAACCCTCTTACGCCGAATGGACGTATTAAACGTCGAGTCAAAATGTCTCCCGTATGCCGAATGGACGTATCATACGTCGACTCAAAAGTTTTTTTTAAATTCGCGGAAAAATACTTAAAGGCCTACCAGCCGAAAACTTTTGAATCACGCGCCTTGGGGGATGCTGAGAGTTCACGGATCAAGGCTTTGTTTTGTTTACAATCGCTACGCAGGCGCGCAAGCACGAATTTCTTTCTTCTCGCACTAAAAAGTATCAGTGACACATCTCAAAAATTATTTCGTCACTTTGACATAATTTTTGCACCATTTTAAATTATTCTTTATATGAAGTATTATATATGAAAATGTGCGCAATTTCATGTAAAATACAACAATAAAATACTCATGATTATAGCTTTTATCAGTTTTGAAATATTTTCATATAAATATCGATAAGTGCAAAAATTTCAACCTTCGGTCAACTTTGACTCTACGAAATGGTCGAGAAACGCAATTGTAAGCTAAAACTCTTATATTATAGTAATATTCAATCATTTGCCTTCACTTTGCAACAAATTGGACGTCTCTAGCACAATATTTCGATTTATGGTGAATTTATGAAAAAACTTTTTCTTTACGTTTGCGCGGTAACTCTTCCGATAAATTTTTTCGTGCGATTGTCCTAATGTTTGCACCATTTTAAATTTGCCGTTACATAAAGTTTTATATATGGAAATGTGTGCAATTTTATGCACAATACAACTAAAAACAACCCATGGTTGTAGCTTTTATCAGTTTTGAAATATTTTCATATAAATAACGTTAAGTGCAAAAATTTCAACTTTCGGTCAACTTTGATTCTACCGAAATGGTCGAAAAACGCAATTGTAAGCTAAAACTCTTATATTCTAGTAATATTCAATCATTTACCTTCATTTTGCAATGACTTGGAAGTCTCTAGCACAATATTTCGATTTATGGTGAATTTATGAAAAAAAAAAAAAAAAAAAAAAATTTTCCTTACGTCGGCGCGGTAACTTCCGAAAAAATCAGAATTTTTTTGGTGCGATTGTCGAAATGTTTGCACCAATTAAAATTACCTGTTACATAAGGTTTTATATATGAAAATGTGCGCAATTTCATGTAGAATACATCTAAAAATGATTGAAGGTTGTAGCTTTTCTCTTTTTTCGAAATATTTGCATATAAATCACGATAAATAGAAAAAAAAACCACGTTCAGTCAAATTTGACTCTACCGAAATAGTTGAAGAACGCAATTGTAAGCTAAAACTCTTACGGCCTAGTAATATTCAGTCATTTATCTTCATTTTGAAACAAATTTGAAGTCTCTAGAATAATATTGTGTTTTATGCTGAATTTTTTAAATATATATTTAACTTCCCTCCGCGTGCCAATTCGCGGCCGCAAGTCTCCGAAATGCGTACATCGCATTATCCTAATATTTGCTCCTTTTCATATTAGCCTTTTTATAGAGTTTTATATATCAAAATGTGCGCAAATTCATGATGAATACAATAAAAAATAATTGAAGGTTGTAGCTTTTCCCATCTCTGAAATATGTGCATATAAAAAAATATATATATAAAAATTTCGACATTCGGTCAACTTTAACTCGTCCGAAATGGTCGAAATCTGCAATTCTAATCTAAAACTCTTACAATATCGTAATATTCAATCATTTGTCTTCATTTTGAAACAAATTGGAAGTCTCTAGAACAATATTTAGATTTACGGTGAATTTTTGAAAAAAACATTTTTTTACGTCCGCGAGTTACGAATTCGTACATCAATTTGTGATAATATTTTTCCGGTGTTGCTTTTATTGTTTTACAATGTATTATATATAAAAATGATTACAATTTAGTGTACAATACAACGAAAAAAAGTAACTCGTTAGCTTTGACCGTTTTTTCCACCGCTTGATTTGAATACAATTATGTATGAATTTTTTTTTTTGCTACCATATATCGCATTATTTACATATGATAATGATATTATTTCTCATTTCTGATGGTTGCATACTAAACTTCAGGCAATGACAAAAAAAGGAGCCAAAAATGAACTCTTAATCTTCAAAACTAAGCGCGCTGTGATTTTTTGAAAAAAAATATTTTTTCCACTTCCGCGCTCACTCCAAACCGGCCCCGGCATACGGGAGAGGTTTTGATTTTTAGGGCTTCGGCTTAATAGGGTTAATCAGCTTCTGAATAATTAGGTAGTACTTTATTTTGACCATCATCATAACTGCCTCCAATGTTGTATGATGCAAAGGGTCTCATGTCTTTCCAGTCTTTTATCTACCACAAATCTCCCTTCATCTTCAGTCTTATCTCTTAATTCTGATCCAAGTAGGTTTAGGTCTCCCAATTCTCTCATGGATTGTGCACAGAGCATTGCCAAGCTATCTCTATCTCCCTTTTCATCATTATCTCATCTACATATGGATCTTCCATAATTTTTTTACAGTATCACTGATAACTCTACCCTGCTTTTCTTCTAAAAACTTGATTCTCAAACCTAAAAAATCTTTTAATACATTTCATTACTGTATAATTTTATTTTCTTATGCAATCTCATTCTTACATATTTGATTTCCAAATCTCACTCAGCCTACCAATTGTTTGATTAACCTTTAACTACATTCTAATTTGAGAGAACCTGTACTGGAAATCACTGTCCTCATTACTTCTGTTTTTCTTAAATTTATGTTTATATGTAAATTTATTTATTCCATCATAGTTTCTGGGAATTTATCTTGACCTTGTTTACTCTTCTCATATCTGGATTGCTTCTGATGTCTTGTTCACAAAAGAACAGAATCCTAAATCAACGTATATATAATGACCTAATCTACTTACACGCACCAGATTACCACTTTGGTCATTGTTTGATCAAACAGTAAGTAAAAATTACTGGTCATTGTTTGATCAAACAGTAAGTAAAAATTACTGGTCATTGTTTGATCAAACAGTAAGTAAAAATTACTTCTCTCAAGAAGCTTCTTAACATACCTGTGACAAGCATTTCCCCTCTTTACTAAGTATATTAGCAATACACAGACTGCTCTATTTAATTGTGTCTACTACCAAGCTTTGGCATTATCATACTACTACTTCATCTTCCTTGATTCATATAACCTTCCATTTCTTTATGCCCAACATTTACTTTTTCATATGTTTTTCCTGTTTCCATCTAGTCTGGGCCAGATGACAGCACTGGGTAGCATGATTCACACACATATGAAGTTACAAAACGGAGAATATTGCCTATTTCATATGTACCTGGTGAAAAGAAAGGACTGCCAGACACTTAAGTATAGTAATTCTAAAAATAATTCCTGGTCTTAATCCCTATTTCACATATGCCTGGTGAAAAGAAATGATTACTAGATAGTACAGGCAGTCCCCCGGGTTACGGCGGGTTCAGCTTACGACGTTCCGAGGTTAAGGCACTTTTCAATTATATTCATCAGAAATTATTTCCAGGGTTACAACACTGATCTGGCAGAAGAAATATGACACCAAAAATGCAAAATAATCAGTATTTGAAGGTTTTTTTATGATAAATGCAATACAAATGCAGTTTAAATAGTTTTGAATGCACCCAGAGCATTAAAAATGGCAATTTGTCGAAAATTGTATTTTTCCTAACAATACAAACCTGAGGTGCTTTAACAATAAGAAGGTAACTAGCTTCGAACAAGAGAGTTCGGTAGTTAACTGCTTGTCCAACAGTGCGCGCACCGCGCGACTGGGAGGTGAAGAATCACTTTTACTTTAGGCCCAGGAAAAACGCAGAGTGAGGGGTGGCATGAGGTGGGACTATATGTAAAGGACCTCAGGTTTGTATAGTTAGGAAAAATGCAAATTTAGACAAATTGCCATTTGTTCCGATACGTAATACAAACCTTTCGGTCCTTTAACAATAGGAAGACTCACTTCTTGGTGGGAGGAATCTGAGTCCTAAGAACAGACTGGTGTTCGCACAACCTTGGATTCCCTCCCTGGTCGTAAGAGCAGAGGGAGGGATCCTAGCCTCTGCCCAATTGATCGGGGTATGTATCGCAGGATCAATGGTCAGACCTCTGGACCCAAGTAATAAGAGGGAGGCAAGCATACCTCTTAAAACAAGCAAGCAAGAACTTGTTCCTATTGCAAGAGGCAATATGAAGTCATGAGTTGTCTCTTGTTGGCTTCCACTTCCCCTCCCTTGTTGGGGGGAAGTGGTGGATAATCGCTCCTATCCCTACTGAAAGGGATAGGATGGGGCTCGGTCGAGTAGCTTACCTGCATCACCTCCTGATCCAGCGTAGTGACGACCACGTCCCTCTGCCCACCGGTAGAGGGAGAGAAAAAGATGGGGAAGAGAAGGCCAGTCACATTCTCATTCACCTATCCCTTCATGCAGTCACACAAGGATGCGATGCTGTTCTGTCCGCTTGGGAGCTGGGTAAGCTACACGTGTTGAGCAGCCACCACGGGTCCTAAGGAACAAGAGTCCAGGGACCTGTGGGCTATATCCTAAAGGTAGAAGGAGGTGCAGGTGGTCTGGTTTGGGCCAGACCCCTGCCTTCAGTACCTGCGCCACGGAGAAGTTCTTGCGGAACGCGAGGGAAGGACCAATATCTCTGACTTCGTGGGCTCTCGGACGAAGCGTACAGATGTCGTCGCTACCATCAGCTTCGTACGCTCTCCTGATCACATCACGTAGCCAGAAAGAAAGTGTCCCTGTACTTCTTTCTTGGTCATCCCGGTGCTACCGAAGAGGCGTCGACACTCAGTCCTGAGGTGCCAAGTTTTCTTCAGATAGCGCTGTAGAGCCCTCACAGGACAAAGCAGCATCTCCTTCGCATTGACGTTGGTGAAGTCCATTAGGGAGGGGATTGTGAAAGACTCAAACCGATCGGCAGGGACCGAAGGATTCTGAGTCTTCGCTACGAAGTTCGGTACGAAATAGAGCGTCACAGATCCCCATCCCCTGAATGGTTGACGTCGCAGGAAAAGGCATGCAGTTCCCTTACTCGGAGGGAAAGAAGGGAATAGTCTATATGACCTATCCCTCTTTCGGTGATGTCCAGTACCCATACTGGTCTATCCGTCTGCAGCGACGTGTCTCGCATTCTCATATCCCATTGCAGCGAAGTCTCTCGCGGTCTCGTATCCCCCTGCGGCGAAGTCTCTCCATCTCCGTGGTGGATAGGACACCGATACTCTATGGTGGGTGTCGATGGTATGGGTACTGGAACAAGCTAGTTGGACGAAGTAATGATTGATCTGGAACAACCAAACTAAGTCCACAGCGTAGCTCGTAACTGACTTAGATGCTTGACAGCTGCCGATTGACTGCGTTCGGTAGAGGGAGGCAAGCTGTCCAAGCAAGTCACGTGACCTTCGCCTTTGAAGGGGTATGCCAAGAGACCATGCAAATCGTCTATTTGTTGCCACCGAAGCCGGAAGGCGAGGTGATGATACTCTCAAGGTATGTGCCCACAAGGCGAAAGTCAATTGCCTTCATGAGACCGAGGTCCCTGATGGCAAGACAGAAGTTCTCATAGTAGTTGAATCTCAGCTAAGAAGAAACAATACTATTCGCCGTTGAAGACGAAGGTGGTAGGTGAATGCAAACCTACGTCTTCACAGCCGAATCGAAGAAGTAATTCTCAAGATTCTGAACCTGTGCTTACAAAGGACTGAAAACGCTATACCGCTATTTCATTGCTGTTTGATGAGAAGTCATAGTTGCAATGAAAGCGGGGCACTTTTCAGTAATGAAAACACAGGGGTGTACTGCTACCGCCTGAAGAAGAACCCCTTCTCATGGGCTGAACTTGGAAGTAGAGCTGGCAGGTCGGGAAGCAGGCGATGTCTTCCGTTAAACATCTGTAATTCGGGGTGAACAATGAACAATTGCACACCTATGAATACGAGATATTTTAGAAGACAAACTCAGATGTCTGAAGAAATCATCTGCATTATCGCAGAGGTGCGATGCAGCGGGAGACTAGGCTACAGACTTCTGTTACCGTGCGGTAAACAGAAAGATGATAGAGTCTATTGAGATATCTCTGTCCGAAAATTCTCGCAATGTCCAAGACGATGCAGTAGAGATGGTCATTCATGTATGCGAGAATCCCAGTCAACCAGAGACCTAAGTCTGTGATTGTCGGGCAGAGATACGGTTCGGTAGTCAATCATTGTAAAGGAGAGAGACATAAACCGACCGTGCATCTCGGAGGGCCAGCTGGTACTGGGCTGCGACAGGCAGCCCAATACACCACTAGCTTTCGCTCACTCGTCATCCTGAGTTGCCAGGTCATCCATTCCAAGAAGGTCTACGTTCGCCTAGAACCATCGAGCTCAAAAAATATGCTCGAGCAATTGCATTTAAACAAAACGGATTTCGGTGAATACAAAAGCTGAGGTGGTGTTGTCGTAAAAATACCATAAGTGTCTCAAAATTGAAACTGGTAACTCCTGGGAGGTTGCAGGCAGTCCCGAGTTGTAGTTCAATTAAGATACTATTCGTCTCGGTCACAATCCATAGAGTTAACTACGGTATGTGCCTACAACTCAGACAATTCAACTGATTAACAGAGTCATGTCTCAAGGGCAATATACGTAGTATATTTGTAGGTTCCTGTAAAAAGACCTCCATCCTAAATTCTTTTCCATTCGAGGAAAGAGAATAAGACTGGGAGACAACACCCTTCACTCTCTAATGAAGAGAGTAAAGGAGAAGTTTTCCCCGAAGGAGGACTTCAATGGTGAAAACAGGATACCGAAGACGAAAGTTCAAGCCAAACTGGATGTTCCCATCCGTTCTTCTCTATCCCAGGGTTGGCCGCCTACTGTGAGATATTCTTCCTTCAGCAGCAGTGCTTCTTCCAAACGCTAGAAATTCCAGGAATTCGAGCATTCAGCGAGATTCCCGATTGTCGTAGTAACAATTATCCGGGATTCTCGTCTAGCCCAGTCTGGACCGTGGTTTCGACCAAGTGTTTGTAGATCGTAGAAAACCAGAACACTCTGAGTGTGCTAGAAATTCCGAAGAATTCTAAGCGCTCGGCGAAACCCCCACCGAATTCGTCAGACGATCATCGGTTGGTGGTCCTCCCGATTCCCGTAGAAATTGAGGATGGGGCAGGATCCTTCCTCAACGACAGGGACTTACGTCCGGTAGGACCCGAGGGTCCCCCCAGGAACGCGCTCCCCAACGTGGAATCCTACAGAGAACGCTCTGCAGGATCCCTCCCCTTTCCCTCGTAGCCGTAGGGAGAGAGGGAATGGGGGAGGAAGATTGGATACTCGCTCGCCTTCCCAGCGGAACTAACAGTTGGAGAAGCGAGTACGAACAGCCAACACTTTGCGGTGATGGCTGCTCAGAGTCTGGGAAAACATTATCGTCAGGACAAAACGTTTTCCCGAGGAGGGTTACGAACTTGTACTGTAGGCTAAGCGTCTGCCGCCACCGTGACTGTCGTCTGGGTGGGGCTGAGCGAGCACCTGACAGGAGAAAGCCGATACCGTCCTCCGACGCGTCCCAGTCCTCGTCGAGGCCGAAACCTCTCAAGAGGACCGAAGGGGGAGCGCGCCCTGTTCTCTTGAATGCGTGGTTCAGACAGACCGTCACGTGCACAGCAGTGATGGTCCCTCCAAGAGTCTGGGAAGCGTCATTCGTCCTTACCAGCCCCCCACCCTCACTGTCACTCCTGTTTGCCTCGTTCCTCCAAGTGTAGCCTAAGGAGGTTGAAAGGACAGGTGAGGGAGACCTGATGCTCCTACCCTGCCTACTAGCATGCTAGTAGGCTGGGAGGACTGCAGGCGATCGAGCTGCAGGTCTGGACCAGCGGCTTCTTGCGCAGAAAAGCTGGACCAAGGAACGGAGCGTCGGTCTTATGTCAGGGGAGCTATTATGAGAGCTCCTCCCTTCAGGACCCCAAGGTCGTTGTGCTGACGAATCAGCACAATAACCTCAGCAAAATTCCTCTGGATCTCAGGAGTGACCGCATCTTGAGGAGTAGAACCGTCAAGCCCCTCCAGCAAGAGCGATTCCCGAGACCCTCCTCCTTCAGAAGGATGAATAGCGGCAGACCCCTCCCAGTCTCCTCCTGCCATTTGCGCATACGACCTGGTCAATCCGAGGACTGTGCCTGGCACGTAGGGCGTCGTGGCGGGATCGTGGGGGTCGCGCCCCTCACGATCACTCCTTGTTACCTCGCCCTTCCCAGTGTAACCCGAGGAAGTTAAAGGAACAAGAGAGGAAGACCTGACGCTTCCCCCTCGCTCACCGGCAGAACCAGTGTGCTTGGGGGGCTGCAGGCGATCGCCAACCCGTGGTGGCGATCGAGCTGCAGGTCTGGTCGCGCCACTCCCCTGGGGCGAGCGGCTGGACCGAGAACAGCAGCCCCGGTCCCGTACGTCAGAGGAGCTGCTGCTGGTCCCCCTATCTGTCCGGTCCCGGTGAGAGTGCCGGTCAGGGGACCTGCAGAGACCACTGTCGCGGTGCGACCGGTGCCTCGTTCTCACGGCGCGTCGAACCGCTGGAACCAGCCAAGGCTGATTCCTGCGATCGAGGGGACCTCTTACCAGCCTCAGCCCGTGGCCGGTCTGGGACCGTCACAGCAACCCTGGTAACTAGCTGGTCATTACGAGAGCGATCGCTGGCCTAGGTAGAGTTACCTGAGCGGCTCTCGCCAGCCTTCCGCTCCGTGCCTTGGTCCTGGCACCAAGCGAACTCGGACGTCTGGGCCTTGGCTGCACGGTCGCCCGTGCCGGAACCTGGTGTAGCGGCAGCGCCCCTACACCAGGTGAGGAAGTACCAGTGTTAGCCAGTACTCCTCTGGGAGAGACGGACCCCGCTCCCGAAGGAGCAGGAGGACCAGCAGAAGGAACCCCCGTCCCACCGGAGTGAGACGGGCCCTTAGAAGTTCCCAAAGGAGCCTTCTTCTTCCTTGGCTTGGAAGCCTCGGGAGTCGAAGGGGAAGAGGCGGCAGCAGGCGACGAAGAAAACGACTTAGACGATGACGACACCTTCCTCTTCGTCAGTTCCCTCAGGACAGACGTCAAGTCCTCCATCCAGGATGGAGCCGGGACTGCTGTTCCCAAAGCAACAGGGCCCGGCTGCACCTGTCCGGAAGGACCAGCGGCTGGGGCAGAAACACCAAGGGCTGGAACGACGTCGGCTGGTGTGGGAACAGCAGTAGTGGCAGGTACGGCAGACAGGGCAGGTACTCCAGGAGACGGGGCAGCAGCCAGCGACATCCTGGGTACTGGCGGCAGGTCCAGGGGCAAGCTCTTCGGGCATCGGAAGACCGGGACTGGCAGCACAAAGAACCCGGAAGGGGGAGGCACGCCCCTCCTCGGCACGCACGGCAGCGATCGGGCCCTGCACGGCGGCCGTTGGTGTCACAGACATCACGAGAGGGGTGTAAACCAGGTGAGGAGGGGCGGCATACCCTGGAGTTGAGATCATATAGTGGTGGTCACCGCTCCATGGGTGACCAGCACAGCCCCCGCCAGATGCTGGAGCAGCCCCTGAACGCTTGGCGTGCCCTGAAGACCCAGCGACACCCACACCTGGCCAAGGTCGTCCCCCGCAGCAGGAGCCCTGAGGAGGCAACAGTCGGAAGTTAGGAGGGGTTCCCCCTCACGCGGCGATCGGGCGAAGAGAAGGACCTCGAAACCCCCCCAGAAGGGGAAGGTGCGATACGCGGGAGCTGAGCCAAGGGCAAGAAAGAAGCCGAGGTGTCCGTAACCAAAGGAGTCGCTGGAGAGCTTTCCGAAGACTCCTTGGCAGGCCTGCGTTTCTTCCTACCCTGGTACAACACCCACTGCACTTCCGACCAATTACACAAACACTGCACAGCTCGGCCCAAGAACACTCACGCCCTCGGCACCGAGTGCAAAGGATATGTGGATCAATCTCCAGGAATGAGCGGAAGACCCCACAATTGCGGCCCTCCACCCCGGGACACACTTTACGGTTGATGGTGGGCGCGGGGATTGCTCCATTGACCGTTGATCCATAATCAATGCACAATAAAATGAAAAAGGCAATATGTACTTACAATTTCACTTTTATACACTGACAAACTAAGTTGAAGAATAATCACAACCAAAACAAAGCATACGACGATGAAGCGGGCAGAGAGCGATGACGAACACGTCCTCTACACACACGGCCGAAAGCAAAAGAGATTCTTCACCTCCCAGTCGCGCGGTGCGCGCACTGTCGGACAAGCAGTTAACTACCGAACTCCCTTGTTCGAAGCTTACGACCATTCCAGCTGCCGCTAGTCACCTTCCTATTGTTAAAGGAACGAAAGGTTTGTATTACGTATCGGAACAAGTAAGGTTTTCTTAGGATTTTTGACAATGTTCTGGCTTACGACGAGTCTAAAGAAGGGAACCCCCGTCGTAACCCGGGGACTGCCTGTAATGCATGTTTGTTAATTTTTTTGTTTAAACCCCTAAACATGTTGTAAAGAACAAAATTTTTCTTACCCAAGTGCTTCTTCATCATTCAAAATTTCTTCTGCCATAGTACGCTTCCGCTTCTTATTGGGAATGCGTGATGAATAAAATTCAGCAGGAGAATCCTGAATTTCTCCCATTTGGAAGTACTTCGGCAAAACCTAGAGGGGGGAATGGAACTTAAGTTAACAGGACAAAAAAACACTGCATCTACAATAAGATGTGAAAAATTATGGTTACTGAAAAGACTCAAAACACAACATAAATTGAAGAGATAATCGAACCTTCAAATCCTTGTTCTTGTAGGGTCTCTTTGGATCCAATACTGGACGCATCTGAAGGACCTCTAAGTCACGTTTAACTTCTTCAGTTATCTCAGGAGCTTTCATATCAAACCAACCTGGACCCTTAGTCTTCTCTCGTTCTTTCTGTAAAGAGAAATAAATTCCTTTTAGATGCTAATACCACATGCACAGTAAGCATAAAATCATAAAACAATGCATTTAAGAGCTTAGCCATGGAAAATATTGGAATTAATAATTACATTTGAGACACCAGTGTTATAATTTTTATTACCAACTGAGAGTGGGAACCATAAACAAAGTGCAAAATAATAACAACATTATTAACTTAAAGGCTAAGTGATTTATTTCACTCACGCCTCAAAACGCAACCTTCAAACAAACTTCATATGAGGACTAAATTACTATAGTACTAAATAAATAATTCATTAAAAGCAACATAAAACTAGAAAATAAAACATAAATAAATAGAACAATACAGTAATATAATACAATGATTTATTCTTACAATAAAATATTTTACAATAATATAGCAACACTGTACAAAGACATGCAGAATCAGGCAAAGTCGACAAAAACATTATCAAAGTATGGGAACCTAGATTTAGGATATGGTATGAATACTAAAATATTCAACTAGGAAATTTCTTAATCAATGTATAAAGGCAAATCACAGGGAATCTATTGAGTGTTACTGAAGGAAAAGAATTGGAACAATTTTGGTTTACAAAGACTGAAATTAAATGATAACCAAAATTAAGATAAAACATGAAATAAAGAACCACAGTGAAAAATTACATTAAAGTAATTACGAAATCTTTTGGTGACGAAATTCAGATTTCATCTTGTGGCCTCAAAGAAAACATTACGTATGTATAAAAATAATTAAGGAAGCCAAAATAACATAACTTAAGAATTTCTCAGTGACTTTAGCATCAGTAAACACTTATTTAGCTCTCACATGGTTGGCCATTGAATAAACAATACAGAATCTGGCAAAATTTCTTTAACTGATTAGTTTCCAAAACTTGACATTTGAATGGAATACAGTAGTACCTCGAGATACGAAAGGCTCAACTTACGAAAGCCAATGCGAAAAATTTTACTGCTCTACATACGAAAAGTTTTCAAGATACGAAAGGTTTCTGAAAGTCCGAGATTCGCCCGATAACAATTTTGAAACTCGCGCCGCACGCCGCCATCTTAGTGCTAGTAGACTCGCCACCATCCTCCTGCTCTCCCATTGGTTCCTGATGCTAGCCAAGCCATGAGATCCTTCTCTCTGATTGGACAGCATCCCTCCCATCATGCATCTTCTGTACGTACGCGCTGGCGTCCCTTAGCTCAGCCACTCCGCACCCGAAACTTTACCGTACGCAATCGGCATTCGTTCGTTCCAACGATTTCGTTTAGTAACGTAAATTCGTTAGTGATTTCGTTGCAGTACATATTATCGTGTTGTGCGAACTGTATTATTACGTATTTGTGTAACTTTACGTAAATTAACAGTCATGGGTCCCAAGAAAGTTGAAATTCACGGAAAGAAGCGCATGCTGTCTCTGGAGACAAAGATGGGGATCATAAAGAAGTATGAAGCTGGTATGCGATTGAGTGTGATCGCAAAGGAATACGGCCGTAATCCGTCGACAATAGGCACCATCCTTAAACAGAAGGATGCCATCAAAGCAACTACACCATCGAAGGGCATCACTATTTTGTCCAGCAAGAGGAGCCATGTGCACGACGAGATGGAATGGCTGCTCCTCATCTGGATAAAAGACAAAGAAATCGCTGGCGATACAGTAACGGAGACAGCAATCGCTCACAAGGCCAGTGCTATTTTCGGCGATTTGATTGCGTAGGCGGAAGACGAGGGAGGGGAAGGGACTTCAACGCCAACCCCAGAGTTCAAGGCTTCGCATGGCTGGTTCGAGAAATTTCGTAAACGGACTGGCATCCATTCGGTGGTGCATCATGGGGGAGGCTGCCAGCTCGGACACGAAAGCGGCCGAAGCATTTAAGAAGACTTTCGACGAGATGATGACCAAGGAAGGCTACAGTTCTCAGCAAGTCTTCAATTGTGATGAGACTGGCCTTTTTTGGAAAAAAAATGCCTCGTCGGACGTACATCACGGAGGAAGAGAAGAAGCTACCCGGGCATAAGCCTATGAAAGACAGGCTTACGCTCGCACTTTGTTCAAACGCCAGTGGGGATTGCAAGGTGAAGCCCCTACTGGTGTATCATTCTGAGACTCCTCGAGCCTTCAAGGCCCACAAGGTGCTGAAGGAGAAGCTTCCAGTGATGTGGAGGGCTAATGCAAAAGCCTGGGTAACGAGGCTTTTGTTCACGGAGTGGGTAAATCTGTGTTTCGGCCCGACTGTGAAGAGTTTTTTGGAAGAGAAGCGCCTCCCCCTGAAATGTCTGCTGGTGTTGGACAATGCCCCTCCCCACCCTCCTGGCCTCGAGGAAGATATCCTAGCGGAGTATTCCTTCGTTAAGATTCTTTTTCTTCCGCCCAACACCACCCCTCTCCTCCAGCCCATGGACCAGCAAGTGATAGCGAACTTTAAGAAGCTGTACACGAAACATCTTTTCAAGAGATGTTTCGACATCACCGATACCACAAACCTCACCTTGCGTCAATTTTGGAAGGAGCATTTCGACATCGTCATTTGCATCCGACTCATTGACCTAGCTTGGCAGGAGGTTTCGATGCGAACCTTGAATTCCTCGTGGAGGAAACTCTGGCCTGATGCCGTATCCGCCAGAGACTTCGAGGGATTCGACGTGGGCGAAGCTGGTACTGCAGAGTCAGAAACAGTTGATGATCCCGAAACTGTTTTGGAACCAGATCTTGATGAGATCGTTGCACTCGGCAAGTCCATGGGGCTGGTCGTCGACGAGGACGACATCAACGACCTTCTCGAGGAGCACCAAGAGGAGCTTACGACGGATGACCTGAAGGAGTTGGAGGCCATGCAACTTGACGTCGTTCAAGAGGAGTTCTCTAGCAGCGGCGAGGAAGAGGAGGAGGAGCCTATGACAACGGCAGAAATTAAGGATATTCTAGGCGCTTTTCATAAAGTGCAATTGTTTATCGAAAAAAGACACCCGGAAAAGGCTCACACAGGTCGTATGCTTGCGCAGTTCGATGACGTTTGCTTGAGTTGTTTCAGGAACATTGTGAAAAGTAGGCAGAAGCAATCTTCCTTGGATCGTTATTTTTTAAAGAGGCCTTCAGCATTAGCAGGAGTAAGCAAAAAGGAAGAACCAAGTGATAAAAAACAGAAAGTTGAAAGCAAAAAGGAACAAAAAGGAAGAACCAAGTGATGAAAAACAGAACGTTGAAAGCAGTGATGAAGTTGAAATTCTGTAAAAAAAAAAAAAAAAAAAAAAAAAAAAAAAAAAAAAAAAAAAAAAAAAAAAAAAAAAAAAAAAAAAAAAAAAAAAAAAACAAAAAAAAAAAAAAAAAAAAAAAAAAAAAAAAAAAAAAAAAAAAAAAAAAAAAAAAAAAAAAAAAAAGCCTACGTAAAAGTAAAAAAAAAAAGTTAAAAAAAAAAAAAAAAAAAAAAAAAGAAAAAAAAAAAAATGTTTACATAATTTCTAGATTTTTGTAAGTTAAGTGTTACAGTTTTGTTAAGGTGTTTCGTAAATTTTAGTTTTATGGTTTTCCTTAAATTTTTTGTGTGTTTTCATAAAGTTAAGTGTACGTACGTTATCTGCCGTTTGTCCTCCTCCTCCTCTGCCGCCACTATCGGAGATAGCCTCACTCGAAAGGTAAGCTTCCACATTTTACGTTACAGTAATAATATTTCTTGTACACTAATATACACTTTATTTACAGGTTTTTTATTTTTATTCTTAATTTAGGTATTGAATGGTCCAAATTGTTGTAGTATTTCATTGTTTATAGGTCAATTTAGCTTTATTATGAAATTTAATGGGGTGTTTTTGGAGGGCTTGGAACGGATTAGCCATTTTACATGTAAAATGTGTTCCAAGATACGAAAAACTCATTATACGAAGGCCGCCTCGGAACGGATTAATTTCGTATCTCGAGGTACCACTGTATAAAATTTAGGCCAGAGGCCAAGTGCTAGGTCCTAAAATATTATTCAGTGCTGAAAGGAAAATGGAGAGTAAAAAGGTGTAAAAAGGTTTTAAAAGGTGTAACAGGAAGAAAGCTGCACAGTTGCACAGTGAAACAATTTAGGAGAGGGCGGAATGTAAGATGGAAGAAAGAGAACATGGACAAAAGAGATACAACTGTAGTATTGAAAGGGGTTGCAGCAAGGAGCCAAAGTGATGCTGCAAAGAACTTTAACCCTTTCACTTTTGACTCCTATAAGCAATTACCTCTGTAGGAAGTAGTAGTGGCTCGAGCAGTAAGGGTAGAAATATTTATACCTTTTCTTTTAGTTCAGAGACATGTACCTCAGACAATTTACAAGGTAAATTGCTAGATTTTGTTTCACTTTACAGTTGAATGATTGCCCTGTGCAGTGGCATAAATATGATAAAACTTTGCCTTTTCCCCCCAAAAAGAAATTTTGCCAAAAAGCTTATTTGCAATAGTCTTCGTTTTTCATCCACAGCACACCCAGATAATTTATCTAGTTATTGCAATGCAAAAAGAAAAATTTGAAAATATGAATGACAATGTAGCATCACGTTTGCTGTGAGAAAGGACAGTCACCCCCAGGATATGCACTAAAAACTCTCTAAGCCTTTTTTGTTCAGACACACAGCTCAGACAATTTTTAAGGTAGACAGCAGCTCAGTTTTATCTAATTTTGCAAAGGAATGACTGTTCTATGTAGAGACATGTAAAAGGACCCATAACAACTTTATGTAGGTGGAATCAAAATTGTGTAAGCTTCCCCTCAAATTAAAATTGCCAAAAAACTATTTGCAAGTCTTTGTTTCTATCCATAACACATCCAGATAAATTACCTAATTACTTCAATGCAAAAATTTTTTTTATTTTACAACTTAAAAATAGCTGTATACAACAGAATAAGTAGTTGTATAAAATAACTGTATGTGGGTGGAATGATGAATAGAAATGATAACAGTACAAGAAAACTTTTACTTTAACACAAAAAATTTGCCAAAAAAAACTATTTATAATAAATATGAATGACAGAGTAGTGTCATCTCTCTCTCTCTCTCTCTCTCTCTCTCTCTCTCTCTCTCTCTCTCTCTCTCTCTCTCTCTCTCTCTCTCACACAAAAAGAGAAATGATAAAATTATATAATAAAAAATTAAAATGAATACAGAACAAACAACCATACATGTTATATTTGTCCTAAAAAATATCAGGAACACTGGCTTGTGCAATATATAATTTTTTTATGCTTGGGTACATCATCAAATTGCAAAGGATTTAAATTTTTACAGGTGCAATGACAGCACTAACCCCAGCCCCTTATGTGGGTGTACACATGGACTGGATCATATGGGTTATTCATCAAATATCCATCAGTCCAACAATGGCACCACTTCCACAATGAGTCAAAATTATCATGCCCCATTCCTTTTTATATGAATTCAAAGTACCCACATTAGGCTTGATCTGTTTTACTTGCTATTGTGATGCTAATTTTTCCATATAATAATCTGCTTGTTATTGATTACTATCAATGGGTTTTAGAGATGTAATGTAGTCACCACAAGGCATATTAGTGTGTGACCTTGTCACGGTAGTTGGAGTGTTGGCTGCTTTACCAGATTATTAATTTCCTTTAATGTCTACATATGCACAAATCCAAGATATTTTTACAATGTTATCATTTTCATATCAATTTTTAATTTTAAAAAATTGTAACTGTTGCATGAGGGGTTTTATATTATAATTTTGAAGGGTTTCTATAGCACTTATCAAGTTACTAAAAATGATAGAATTCAGCTAAAGTATAATTTTAATATTTTAATACACTTGTATGTTATTTATGTCCTGGGGTAAATGAATAATCTTTAGACATATGTCAAGTGTGTACGCACAAGCAAAAAGGATCCTTTTCAAGAGTGAAGAGAGGAAAAACAATAAAATAGAAAGAATTTTGGAGCAAAAATATTGTCTTATTTCCAAATGGTTAAATATTGAATAAAACTGTTAACCCTTTAACGCCGATTGGACGTATTAAACGTTGACTAAAATTGTCTGTCGTATGCCAATTGGACGTATGGTACGTCGACGAAAAAAAGTTTTTTTAAAAATTCGCAGAAAAATAGTTATAGGACTACTAGGCGAAAACTTTTGAATCACGCGCCTTGGGGGATGCTGGGAGCTCACAGATCAAGGCGTTGTTTTGTTCACAATCGTTACCCAGGCGCGCAAGCGCGAATTTCTTTCTTCTCGCACTAAAAAACATCAGCGACACATCTCAGAAATTATTTTGTCACTTTGACATAATTTTTGCACCATTTTATATTAGCCATTACATGGAGTATTATATATGAAAAGGTGCGCAATTTTATGTAGAATACAACAAAAAACGACTCATGATTGTAGCTTTTATCCGTTTTGAAATATTTTCATATAATAACAATAAGTGCCAAAATTTCAACCTTTGGTCAACTTTGACTCGACCAAACGGTCGAAAAACGCAATTGTAAGCTAAAAATCTTATATTCTAGTAATATTCAATCATATACCTTCATTTTGCAACAAATTGGAAGTATCTAGCACAATATTTCAATTTATGGTGAATTTATGAAAAAACTTTTTCCTTATGTCAGCGCGATAACTCTTCCGAAAAAATCATAAATTTTTTCGTCCGATTGTTGTAATGTTTGCACCATTCTAAATTAGCCGTTACATAAAGTTTTATACTATATGGAAATGTGCGCAATTCCATGTAGAATACAAAAAAAAAAAAACCATGGTTGTAGCTTTTATCAGCTTTGAAATACTTTCATATAAATAACGATAAGTGCCAAAATATCAACCTTCGGTCAACTTTGACTCGATCAAAATGGTATAAAAACGCAATGGTAAGCTAAAACTCTTACATTCTAGTAATATTCAATAATTTTTTTTATTATGCAACAAATTGGAAGTCTCTAGCACAATATTTCGATTTATGGCGAATTTATGAAAAAAAAAAAAAAACTTTCCTTACGTCCGCGCGGTAACTCTTCTGAAAAAAAAATGTTATTGTTATAATACAATCAAGTTTGTTCATACTTACCTGGCAGATATATATATAGCTGCATTTTCTGAAGTCCGACAGAATTTAAAAATTCGCGGCACACGCAGTGGGCGGCCAGGTGGTAGTACCCATTCCCGCCGCTGGGAGGCGGATATCAGGAACTATTTCCCTTGTTTTCGTATTCATATTTTTATCAGTGACCACTGTCTCCTGAGGGGAGGTGGGTGGGCACTTTAATTATATATATCTGCCAGGTAAGTATGAACAAACTTAATTGTATTATAACAATAAAATTTTGTTCATGAAACTTACCTGACAGATATATATATAGCTGAATCCCACCTTCGGATGGTGGGAAGAGACAGAATAGGATTTTTGGGAAACTAAATTAAGTAGATGATATACATCTTGGTTCCTTGACTGTTAGCATAGCCGACTTCGTGATTACTGTCACCAAAGTCTGCTTCTGCGTTACTAGAGTTGCCAGCGAGGTAGAGACCTGTAATGCTGGTGCGCTCTAGATGATCTGTCAACGGGGGCGTGACCACAATGTGACTAGACCATATGACCATACTTCTGAGGGCACCGAAGCTAAAACCACCACCTGACCTAACCTATCAAAGTTAGTTCCATAACTTCTAGGCTAAAGAAAAGGAACGCGCCTCAAGCGACCAACCCTTCAAAGTTAAAAGCACACCTATCCCTTTTCTATAGGATAGGATTCGTGTTGCTTCCTGCACCCAATAATATATCTACGGATATGTATGGTCCTAGCGACTTACGGATCTGAAATGTCGTCTTCACATCCCGTCGGGAGTGTGAAGCGAACACAGAGTTGCTTCGCTAAAGCGTGGCACTCAGGATGTTACTGAGTGTCATGCCTCTGTTGAATGCTTCCGAGAGGCGCGCCCTCACCTCTTGAGCATTCATATTAAGAAAAAATCTCAAATCTTTATGCAAACATAATGAATGAGACCTCTTAAAAGAACTCCTTGGCTATAATGCCAGGGTGTTCTTGGACATGAACCAGTCTGGTCTTTTTACGGAACACCGCAGATTGTCGGGAGTGTGAAGCGAACCCAGAGTTGCTTCGCTAAAGCGTGGCACTCAGGATGTTACTGAGTGTCTTGCTCTGTTGAAATGCCTCAGAGGCCGCGCCCTCACCTCTTGAGCATTGATATTAAGAAAAAATCTCAAATCTTTATGCAAACATAATGAATGAGACCTCTTAAAAGAACTCCTTGGCTATAATGCCAGGGTGTTCTTGGACATGAACCAGTCTGGTCTTTTTTCTATAGTTTTATCAAGATAAAACTTGAGAGACCCTACAGGGCACAGGACTCTCTAATGCCCTTGCCCAATAATTTGTGCCATACCCTTGGTCTCCAAGCCTTCGGGTCAAGGTTAGACAGGTTTTCGTTCTTATCAAGAACGGAAGGCTTAGAGGACAGACCGTATTATGTCCTTTAAAGCCAAAACCTCTGATGATGGCTAAAACCTCACTAACCCTCCTTGCCGTGGCTAGAGCGGTTAGAATATTAGCCTTTCTGGTCACGTGTATTAAGTTCGCAGAAAGGATAGGTTCGAAATGCTGGCTTTTGGCATCAGAAACTCAGACTAACGTCTAAGTTCCATGCCGGAACCTTTGATCCAGAGAATTTCAAGATCTCCACAGACCTCAAAGATCGTGAAGCTTTGTTGTTTGACAGAACCGAATCTCTGAGCCTAGAGGCCGTCAACAACATATTTGCATATTCTACAATAGTTAGGACTTCTATCTTATCTCATACTTCATACGGAAAGATAGAACCATAACGAAATTCACAGAGGTCGAGGTGGAGGAACAGTCATTTCCCTTCACTATCTCCAGAAACGGCCCCCTCCGATTGAAAACTGAAAATAGGCAGCACTGCTTTGCCTTGGCCAAGAGACTGCCATTAATCTTGAAGATCTTATCGCTTCTCGATAGTCTGAACGCCTTCAGACTCAGAGAGGAGAGATATTAGATACTTCACTAAGTGACGATGTTAGATTACACCGATTCTCTCGGGAAGGGTCTTTGGACAATTCTCTGAATTACCTGACCTCTGTGAATCCATCCTCTTAGAGGCCAACATGTGGCGACTAAAGCTAATCCTCTAGGATCATGAATAAGGGAACAACTTAAGAGGAAGCTCCTTCATCTTCATATTACGAAAAAACTTAACGAAAGGACGCCCTCAGTCTCTCCTCACTTTCGACATACTTCTAAGTGAGGATTACTCAGACGTCAGTAGTTGTTGCCTTCGATCGAGAAGACCCGCACGGACGTGCACTAGTTTAACGAACCTCTTGAGGATCGTTACGTTCCGTGCCCAAGCCCATAAGCAATTCTCTCTTCTCGAGCTATGAGAGAGCTGAGAAATTATCCGAGATGATTTGGGCCACTCGATCCAAACTCACCCTTCGAGGAACTGGAGAGCCGACCAATTTGGCTTCCAATTCTTTCAGACAATGTGCCAGAACATCTGTTCTCTGTTCAGATGTCTGGCACCCTCTCGCTATCACCCGAGGTGATCCTCAAGCCGTTGAGAGAAAATTAGAATTACAAGATCTTTGATGTTATTCCAATTTCTTCGTGAGGAAAATTTGTAGAGGTCTGAATTGCTGTTTATTCAGGGAAAACAAGCTTCTCCAGCGAGGAAATGGTCCCCAGCAAACTCATCCATTCCCTCACTCAGCCTGCCTTCCTTCCCTAAATAAGGCTGCGCTTTGCATAAGCAGGAGAGCATTATTATAGTGCTATGCCGCGGTAGATTCGTACAGAATGTTACCGTGCGGTAAACCCGCACCTAACAAGTATAAGAGATATCTTGTTGAAATTTTCTAAGTAAACGGCAGGTATGATCATTCAAGATTACTAGAAATTTCCTCAACCCGAGGCTAAAATCCATGATTGTAGGGCAGAGAGACGGTTTATTCAGCCATTCCCGCAAGGGAGAGAGACGTAACCAACCGCGCATGACACCGAGCTAGCCGGTACTGCGTAGATCACAGTAACAGCAGCCTTGATCATCGTCTCCGCACTCTTGTGCCTGAGTTTGCCAGCTACTTTCCTTTTACGAAGGGATGAGTATGAAAAGAATTATCGAGCAAAAGGAACTCTCCCAAGCAGGCATATTTAAAATCGAAACAAAAATTCGCTAAATACAGAAGCTGAGTTGGTGTTGCAGTTCAATTAGAATACTTCTCGTCTAAGTCGCAATCCGTAGAATAACTAGGATATGCGCCTACCCCTCGGACAATTCAACTGCTTAGTAGAATTATGTCGCGAGGTTAATATACGTAGTATATTTATAGTATACTGAACAACGATCTCCATCCTAAATTCTTTCCTTCAAGAAAACAAAATAAGGATTGGAGATCGACCACTTCGATCTCTATCAAAAAGAGTGAAGGAGAAGTCTTCCTCGAAGGAAAGCTTCAATGGTGAACAGAATACTATCTGCCTGAGTTGCCAGCTACTCCCTTTACGAAGGAATAGGTATGATATTATCGAGCAAAAGGAAACTCTCAAGCAGGCCTATTTAAACGAAACAGAATTCGCTAAATACAGAAGCTGAGTTGGTGTTGTCGTAACAATACCTGAAGAGTTGTTCTTACTCCGAAAACTCTTGGAAGGTTGAAGGGAGTGTCAAATAAATACATTAGAACAACAGTTCTTTCGGCTTCTATCCGCAGAGGTAAATACGATATGCGTATATGACTTGACCCATGCGTTAGCAAAATGACGCAAAGATAAACTACGTAAGTATTGTAGTAATTTGAACATCGAATTCTCTACTACATCTTTCCTCGACGAGGAAGAGAGAAAGAAAGGAAAACGACTGTCCACGTTCTAATGAACGAGACTTTTAAAAGAACTCCTTGACTCTTTGCCAAGACTCTTTTCCAAGAAAAGGGAGTAATATTCGAATAGAGATCATCAAGAGAGAACCGAGGATCGAAAAAGACCGTTCAATGTTCTTATGATATTGGACAAAAGACTTCCTGGATAGTCTACAAGTCTTTCTCTTAACCCCGGATGAGCCTCTGAAAATGAATGAGAGCTCTTCCGAAATTTGTTAATGAGTTTATCCGCTTAAACGATAAAAACGTTAAAATCTATGTCAATGAGAACTACCCCATTTATGAGGGGTCCCCCACTTAAATGACAATGGGGAAAAACGTCCTGACTTGACAAAAACTATTAGCACTTTGCTAATAGGGGAAAACCCTTTAACATGACCGAAAGTCACCCAGGAATCCGAGTATATAATCTTCCCGATTCTCAAAGAAATCGATGAAGAGGAAAGAGGGATCGAAGAAAAAATTCGGGTATGTCTCTCCGCTAACTCCGAATCCTTTTAAAAATTTCTGTAAAGAAATGTCCTCAACAGCAAATAAGACGCCTTCAACAAGTCTTTTCTCTCGCAAAGCGTCCTGCCGAATGTCCACAAAAGCGTCCTGCTGAGCGTCCTCAAAAGCGTGCTGGAAAGCGTCCTGCTGAGCGTCCTCAAAAGCGTCCTGCCGAGCGTCCTCAAAAGCATCCTGCTTAGCGTCCTGGAAAGCGTCCTGCTGACCATCCTCAAAAAACGTCCTGCTTAGCTACGAGCGTGTCTGAGCAGAGAACACCAAGTCTTCTGAACGACGTTTCAGAGAGGAACTCGTTGAGCGCCTTGATGCATGCAAGGCCCGCCAAGAGGCGTCCTGGCGAGCATCTCAATGTTATGACGAACCGCGTTTTGCGTATGACATTGAATATTTTTAAGGGACGTCCTCATGCGAGTCTCCATGGAGAGCCGCACGCTGCTCCTGAAGAGTGTGAACACTAAAGGAAGACGTATGGCTTTCGTCTTCCGCAAGGTGCTTGCCGAGCGTCCTGGAGAATGTCTCTACTTATAGGACGTCGAGCACCTCCAAAAGCTTCCTCACGTCTAAATTGCCCTTCTTATGCCGACCAGAGACATAAGTTGTTTGACTGTGCAAAGCAGCTTGCCGGCCGTCAAACTTATCAGCTTGCTTTTTCGAAGTAAAGCGAACGTTACATAACGTATACGGAGCGCCATGAGGAGAGGAGACGAATACTGAGTTACTCCTCCAAAAGGTGGAATCAAGAATGTCCTTGATTACCAAATTCTTTTGGAATGCTAGCGAGGTTGAAACAGCTCTAACTTCATGAGCGTTCACTCGCAGGAGGCTCAAATCACTCTTCTGGCAAGATGAATGAACCTCCTTAATAATGTATAAGTGATATATACATGAGCGTTCATATACATGAGCGTTCACTCGCAGGAGGCTCAAATCCCTCTTCTGGCAAGATGAATGAGCCTCCTTAATAATGTATAAATGATGTATACATGAGCGTTCACTCACAGGAGGCTCAAATCACTCTTCTGGCAAGATGAATGAGCCTCCTTAATAATGTATAAATGATGTATACATGAGCGGTCACTCGCAGGAGGCTCAAATCACTCTTCTGGCAAGATGAATGAGCCTCCTTAATAATGTATAAATGATATATACATGAGCGTTCACTCGCAGGAGGCTCAAATCACTCTTCTGGCAAGATGAATGAGCCTCCTTAAATGTCCCTTAGGAAAAGAGCCAGTGCATTCTTCTAAAAGGGAAAATGTGGTCTCTTTACTCTTTCATCCTCTCGTGACGAGAGAGAGGACGTGAAGCGTCCTCTTCTCTAAAGCTTCTTTAGGGGGCGTGAGTCCTTCTGAGAACTCCAACCCCTGTGTGGGGAGGACGCCTCGGAGGACGAGAAGCAATCCTTCAAGATTCGTGCACGTGCACGATCTTTAGCAGCCTGGGAAGTGTCAACAGGTTCTGCCGAAGGGACGCCAGATCGGTGGGGAGCCCCCATAACCCTCTTGCGGCTTTCGACATGCCCTCTCCCTGAGTCATGGGAGTCCGACAGAGGTCCAGGCCTAGAGGCATTATGGGGCCGATCTGACGCCCCCTCCACAACACAAGGGGCACTACACTTCACAACACTGATTGGAGAGCGAGCACTTTAGTCTAAGATTACTTGATGTAATCCTCTAGCAGACACTTCTTCTAGGCCCGTAAGCCATACCACAGGGTTAGGCAAAATAAAATCTACAGGAGGTTAGAAGGTTCATTATTTCTGACTTCTGTTTACTGTGGAGGAAAACTCCTGATTCTAACACGCTCTAAAATGCGTAAATGAATCCTCCTTCTTCCGTAATCAGTCACACATTACACTAATTACCTTATGCAAAGAAAACATGTAAACGTCATATATACTAAGCGAGTGTCTACCGAAAGTTCCGGTAGCCTCACCTTACCATGCAGACAACAAAGTCTGAAACTAGGCTAACTAGCTTCAGACATCAAATGCAATGAAAAAATTTACGATAGCGTATGCCTAGCCACAAATCCAAGTTAATAATCGAAAGAATAATTAGGATACTTAAGTGGCTAATGAAGTTTTTCAAAATCCTAGGCGGAGGTCTGTAAACAGTTGTTTACCGACCGGCGACAGAAAAAAATATGAATAGAAAATGGGAATAGTTCCTGATATCCCCGCCTCCCGAGCGGCGGGAATGGGTACTACCACCTGCCGCCCCACTGCGTGTGCCGCGAATTTTTAAATTCTGTCGGACTTCAGAAAATACAGCTATATATATATCTGTCAGGTAAGTTTCATGAACAAATAAGAAATTTTTTCGTCCGATTGTCGTAATGTTTGCACCATTTTAAATTAGCAGTTACATAAAGTTTTATATATGAAAATGTGCGCAATTTCATGTAGAATACAACAAAAAAACAACCCATGGTTGTAGCTTTTATCTGTTTTGAAATATTTTCATATAAATAACGATGTGTCAAAATTTCAACCTTTAGTCAACTTTGACTCAACCGAAATGGTCACAAAACGCAATTGTAAGCTAAAACTATTACATTCTAGTAAAATTCAATCATTTACCTTTATTTTGCAACAAATTGGGAGTCTCTAGCACAATATTTTGATTTATGGTGAATTTATGAAATAAACTTTTTCCTTATGTCGGCGCGGTAACTCTTCCGAAAAAATCATAAATTTTTTCGTCCGATTGTCGTAATGTTTGCACCAATTTAAATTAGCCGTTACATAAAGCTTTATATATGAAAATGTGCGCAATTTCACGTAGAATACAAAAAAACAACCCATGGTTGTAGCTTTTATCAGTTTTGAAATATTTTCATATAAATAACGATAAATAGAGAAAATTCGTCCTTCAGTCAACTTTAACTCGACCGAAATGGTCAAAAACTGCAATTGTAAGCTACAACACTTACAGTCTAGTAATATTCAATCAATTACCTTCATTTTGCAACAAACAGGAAGTCTCTAGCACAATATTTAGATTTATGGTGAATTTTTGAAAACAGCTTTTTTTTTACGTCCGCGCGTTACGAATTCATGCATCATTTTGTGATAATAATTTCTCTGTGTTGCCTTGATCATTTTACAATATGTTATATACCAAAATGATCGCAATTTAGTGTAAAATACAACGAAAAAAATTAACTTGTTAGCTTTAACCGTTTTGCTCACAGCGCGATTTGTATACAATAATATATGAAATTTTTTTTCGCGCTGTCATATATCCCAATATTTATATATGATAATGATATTTTTTTCATTTCTGATGGTTGCATACTAAACTTAAGGTAATGACAAAAAAAGGAGCCAAAAATGAACTCTTAATCTTTAAATCTAAGCGTGCTGTGATTTTCTAAAAAAAAAAAAATTTCTGCTTCGACACTCACTCGCGAACGCCGCCGGCATACGGGAGACGATTTTTAAAATACCACTTCAGCATTTAAGGGTCAACATAAAATATCAGCAATAACACAGGGTATATCAAATCTATGTGAATTTAGTATGTCTGCATGAGAGAGAGAGAGAGAGAGAGAGAGAGAGAGAGAGAGAGAGAGAGAGAGAGAGAGAGAGAGAGAGAGAGAGAGAGAGACCTGAATGGATATAGCCATTGTAGGACCATGTTTAAGGGAACCACCAGAGGGATGGTGACGTCATGTGCAAAAGAGGCTTAATTTGGGACTCTCAACATGTTTTATCTAGACAGTGACTAAACCCCACAAAAACTTATCTGTGTCGGTTCTTCACTACAAACCAGAGAAGTTTTATATGCCTATCCGGGCAGGAAAAACTAACTTGCTGTTGACTCAAGTGCCTTTCACATACATGCCGGTCTTAAGCAATGTTAGCCATAATGTTAAAGCTTACAACAAATTTTGCAGCCTGATACATACTGCTCTTATTTGCTACCGTCTTTATTTCACAGGGGCAGAAAGATATTGCACAAAGACCCACTAAATGGAAAATTTGGATAATCATAATATGCAGGAACCCCAAACCTTTCAAATGCCCAACTGATGGAATGCCTTTTGGGTGTGACTAGTTTACAACTGCTTACTTGGAAGATGTAGCACATGTTAACAGACCTCCTTCCAAGGAACTGAAAATAAGAATGGAAGACTATACTCTCCCATCCATCCACCCGCATGTGGTCCTCGCGTATGGCAACACTGCATCCCTGAATTTAAATAGTTACGGTATGTGTAAGTTTTAGGTAAATAAAAGGATATCTGGGTGTACATTTGCAACTGAAAAGTGTTTTAATAATTCACTGTATGCGTTGAATGTAAGCTGCCTTTTCAGGGTGGCGAATGGAACAGCCAGACACAAATTCCATTAAACAGACGTTAAACCAAGTTACGTCATATCGTATCTACTTATATACTTACGTATAATGAAGTAACACATAGCTTAGTAGCAGAGTAGGTGTGGTCCAATAAAGGTGACATCTAGCCGCAGTGAACAGCAGAATAGACTTAACGGTCTATTCCGACAACACAAATTACCGGAGCCCAACCCCCCACCCAGACTACCCACAATCTACGTGGGTGTATTTTAATTGCCACACACTACAGTCAAAAGCAACTACATTAACTTGTTCTCCCTAAAACTTTATAATCACTGAAAGCTCGCTGCACTGATTTGGTAAATGCCTAGTGCCTTTGGCAAACAGTCCTGGGATAACTGCTTTGTGTAACTTCTGATAGATGTCCTACACAGGAGATTCAAGACTTTTGCAATTAAACCACCACCAGAAAGTAACAATCCAACTGCACATCAATCCCAAAATCATATCTAGGGAAGCAGATTTAACGCTGTTTGAAATCTAAAGCCATTCTTGCTGTGAACCTTAAGGAAACTGCATATATTTATAGCACTTTGAATTTGGGATTCTTTATATTGATCAAAACAGTTCCCTAATCATAGAGCGGTAGCAGTGTTTGTTCTGTCTTATAAGACGAATCAGAACAAAAACTTCAATAAATATGAAGACATCATCAGCCATACACTACACAGGTGAATACATGATTATAGGAGACACTACACAGGTGAATACATGATTATAGGAGACAAGCTACAGCAGTTTCGAAAAAAGAAAGAAAAAAAACTTTGAGCAAACGCCAACAACGCTTTCAAGCCATTCAAAGAGAAACTCAATATTAAAAATAAATTGTCAGGACAGTCACGAAAAATTGTTAAAAGAAACCAAGTGAAATGGGGCTTGCTTGTTGGGCTAAGCAATGAAAATCCTCAAAAAAATCAACTAAGAAGCGAAAAAAGATTTTAAGTGACAGGGAAAACCTTACAAAGGCTGGACAAGTAAACTTCTGAATCAAACATCCCATTTGATACCTTCAAGCAGATGTGTTTGAGAGAGAGAGAGAGAGAGAGAGAGAGAGAGAGAGAGAGAGAGAGAGAGAGAGAGAGAGAGAGAGAGAGAGAGAATAGAACCATACAACCAACCAACCTTTCTATGCGATGAAAAGAGGTTATCAATATACTACTCACAAGAAACAAGTCTATACAGCTCACCTAATAACTGCCAAAGGTAAATAATTATTCACTGACAAACTATATACTGAACAACAATTGGTGACTTCCTGAAACATCTTTTGAAACTATTTCTGCAAGCAAAATTATGACTCCTGATAACTTCTCACTCAATGACTCTTATTCTCTGCTTCGGGAGCATTCCAGCATGCTTTTTTTACATGAACACCATAAATATAATAAATTTAGCAAATGCAACTATGAAAACCCATCATACAATTTTTATTTTGTAGAAATGTCCATACACCATACTGAAAACATATAATAATATTTGTGTGCTTTTGCTTTAATTTGTCCATGAGCTTATATAAGCAGACATGATGACGGAAGGTAACTGGAGGCTCCCTTTTCATCCAATGCTTATGCTTGGCACCATAGCCTTTGGCTTTTACTGTCCTCTCATTATCCTTTCATCATATAAGATGCCAGCAGAACTATGGTGACTAGGCATGGCAGTGAAGGCAAATACCCATAAAAGGTCTTAAACTACATCCTGGGTTTAAGATCTGCAAATATTCATGCAACTTTGGCTTCAGCCACCTCTAAATTCTAAATTGCACATTTACATCCCTCTGACTTTGTACGCTTTCTGGTAAAAGTGAAGAAGATTTATGCACATTATTTCCACTGGTCGGAGCTCACTCAAAAGTAGATCAAAGACATACTTCAACACAGACGCCCTGGATGGGCAACAGGCATAGTAGAACAACCAGTGCACACCCGTTCTTTAGTTTTACCCTTTTTTCAAATCAAATATATTCCTTCTTATATAAACGAATTTCTCCTCTCTCAAAAATTCTGTACATAATTTTGCTCTGTTCCTCTTTTGTCCTTTCTGAGTTCTTAATTAGACATTTATATACCGTATATACTCGCATATTATGTGACTTTTGAAGACCTAATTTTGGAGCTAATTTTAAGGGATCCCATCATACGTGATATAAAATTACCATATGTAATATTCACATACTAGTATCGTTTGATAAAATAAAAACATAATGAATATGCATCTTTTTCATGGATCTTTTAAAAGGTTATGCTTTGCTTCACAGCATCCAATAACATTGTACGTATTTTCATATTACTATTGTTGTATTATAAAATACAAAAATAGCAATCAATGTTTTGGTTTGGAAATCAGCTGAGGATGATTGCAAGGTAAGTTTATTTTGCTGTATTGAACTCAAATCAGAGCAATTTTCTTGCTTATAGTTAGCGTAAATGAATCTCAAGATACTCTATTGATATGGGACAAGGTTATTTTGCGTAATACGAAGTGTTTTAAAGTCAAAATATCACTCAAATTCATATCGTTGTGAATGAAATTTAGTTATCTTTTTCGTTAGAAGATGGCGCTAAGGGCATGTTTATTGTGTACAATTATCAACAGATTGCATTCAATATTTTCACTTGATTTCATCATAATACTACAAGCTTTACATATTTATCTTTTATTGGAGTGGGCACAGTAAAATGTGTTCTTTCATGCCAAATAGTTTTGATTAAAAAACATTTCTCTCAAATTCTGTTTATGGTCGAGTTTGATGGTGCTATACCGAAGTTTCAATGTTGCCGATGCACGATAATAGCCATTAGCAGATGAACATTCTTTCCTCATCTTCAGCTACAACTAGCAGCTTAAATTTAGCAGTATACGCCCTTGCCGATCTTTTCTCCATAGCAAGTGAGGATATAGTAATGTAAAAATATATCAGTCCTATTCTATTTAACGTCATTTGTAACATAACTACAGCAATTTTTTTGTATCGTACGATGGTTGAAATGCAAGCAAACCGCTGTAGTTATCAGATTCGGATGTTCATAGCAAATCAGCTGTTTCTGGCTGTATGCATTTACACAACAAATATAAATAACATTACTGATGATACTTTTAGCTTTCTCTTTTACTCTTTTTAACTTAAGTAGAACATGGGATAGATAAAGAGACGGAGGAAAAGGGGTTAGCCTAACTATAAAAAGGGATAGATAAACAGGAGGAAAAGAGGTTAGCCTATTGTAGTTTGGTCTCAAAAATTGAACTCGCATGTTACATGAGATACATGATCAAATCATTGTTTTTGGAAACATGCGAGATCGCACGTTTAACGAGTATATATGGTACATAGTATGCATTGTACTATACTCCAATATTACAATACAAATGTACATAAGCTGTACACACAGACAAATGATCAAATGGGCATTAAAGGTAACATTGTTATTAACTTTAAGTAGTTTGACCACAATGACCTAAAATGCTTGACATATGATTAGAAAAAAGGGCTTGTCTTTAATATTAAAATCTAAATTTTATCCAAGTTTCGGCACAGATAGATCGTTATCATAAAAAATTATACAAAAGGAGAGATGCTGGCAATACTAACCTTGCGAATTGCCTTGGCCTTAGCCTTTGGAACATGGTAAGGAGCTATCTCTGTTTGCTGCATGAACTCTGGTTTTAAGGTTGATGATTTCTGCAAGATAGCATCTAAATCATTGGTAGCTGATTTTTTAGCAATACGTTTTTTATTACCAGGGTTCAGTTTATCTGAAAGTTCATATCTGAAAAAAAAAAATTAATATTAATATTCCTACAAATATTTGCAAGTAAATAACAGCTTTTGTTTCCTTTTGCAAACGTATGATTTTCAAGGAATTTAGATTTCATGTGTAATACAAGAATTCATGGTTTATCGAGAAATACAGGATATTTACTATACAATGTGAGCATTAAAATGAATCTAAGAAGACTGATACAAAATCTGGTTTTAAGGTTGATAATTTCTGCAAGATAGCATCTAAATCATTGGTAGCTGATTTTTTAGCAATACATTTTT
The DNA here is from genome assembly GCF_015104395.2 of Macrobrachium nipponense. Lineage (NCBI taxonomy): Eukaryota > Metazoa > Arthropoda > Malacostraca > Decapoda > Palaemonidae > Macrobrachium > Macrobrachium nipponense. The sequence goes on along the minus strand of NC_087212.1, from coordinate 20,688,332 downwards.
TATTACCAGGGTTCAGTTTATCTGAAAGTTCATATCTGAAAAAAAAATTACAATTTATATTCCTACAAATATTTGCAAGTGAATAACAGCTTTCGTTTCCTTTTGCAAACGTATGATTCTCAAGGAATTTAGATTTCATGTGTAATACAAGAATTCATGGTTTATCAAGAAATACAGGATATTTACTATATAATGTGAGCATTAAAATGAAGCTAAGAAGACTGATACAAAATAAATGATCAAATCTCAATATGCCACTTTCAGTAAAATGATATTGTTAAACTACAATAAAGTTTTGTACATACTTACCTGGCAGATATATACTTAGCTATAGTCTCCGACGTTCCCGACAGAATTTCAAATCTCGCGGCACACGCGACAGGTAGGTCAGGTGGTCTACCTTACCCGCCGCTGGGTGGCGGATGTACGAACCACTCCCGTAAGCTTGTCAGATTTTTCTCTTCCACCTGTCTCCTGAGGGGAGGCTGGGTGGGCCATTAATCGTATATATCTGCCAGGTAAGTATGTACAAAACTTTATTGTAGTTTAACAATATCATTTTTGTACATGAACTTCCCTGACAGATATATACTTAGCTGATTGGCACCCTTGGTGGAGGGTAAGAGACAGCTCAATAATACAGGTAAGACGGGAAACAACTAATGTTGTAGGATATAAAAACCTTGGTTCTCACTTTTTCAGGATGAAGACTTCATAGATACTATCTCTGAGTCTGCATTGCCTGGAGAGCTACAGCTAGGACGTGACCTGATGCTGAAAGACTCTCGGATCTACCACTGGGATATGTGATCCCCTATTGTGGTAGAATCCAAGTCGGATGCTGTTTAGAGGGACCTTGTCCGCTTACCTAACAGATCCTTACCACTACCTCTGCAAGGAGCCAAAACCCACCAGACCACCTAACCAAAATACAAAGGGTTAATATTACGACAAAAAGAGGTGCCTCCTGCAACCTCTTTCAGACAACCAAAAAACAACAATATAAAATATAGGGTAACATATAAAAAATTTACACAGGATAAGTTTCAGCTCCCTGCCCCAGCACCGAATCCGCCGATACGAAAGGACCCAAGGCGAAGCATTTATCATATGTGATTTTTACATCACGTAGGTAGTGGTTTGCGAAAACCGATTGGCATCTCCAAAAAGTCGCCTCCATCAAGTTCCGCACAGACATATTTTTTCTGAATGCAAGCGAAGTTGCGATGGCTCTCACCTCGTGAGCTGTTCACTTTCAGTAGTCTAAACTGATCTTCCTTACAGGCAACATGTGCCTCTGTAATAAGGCTTCTCAGAAAAAAGGAAAGAGCATTCTTCGACATGGGCCGAGTGGGGTCCTTTACGGAGCACCAAAGTACATCTTGATTAGCCTTAAGTTGTTCCTTCCTCTTAAGGAAATACTTCATAATTCTCATAGGGCAAAAGAGTTCTTTCAGGCTCTGCCCCTACTAGAAAAGATAAACTACGAACTTCAAAGCTCCTGGGCCAAGGGCGTGATGGGTTTTCATTCTTTGCAAGGAAACTTGGAAGAAACGAACATACCATAGAATCTTCCTTAAACCCTACATTGCCCTCAATAGCTTGGAGCTCACTCACTCTTTTAGCTGTAGCTAGGGCCAAAAGGAAGATAGCCTTCTTCGTCAAGTCCTTGAAAGAGGCTAAGCCAGGAGGTTCGAATCTAGACGATCCAAGGAATTGTAGGACTACGTCTAGATTCCAGTTCGGTACTACATGAGGACGCTTAATGGTTTCAAATGATCTAATAAGATCATGCAGGTCCTTATCATCGGATATATTTAAGCCTCTATGCCGAAATACCGCCGCCAACATACTGCGGTATCCCTTAATAGTTGACACAACCAGATGACATTCTTCTTTGAGGAAAATAAGGAAATCCGCAATTTGGGTCACAGAGGTACTGGAAGAGGAAATGTTCTTCCTCTTGCACCAACGTCTGAAGACATCCCACTTTGACTGGTATACACGCAAGGTGGAAGGTCTCCTCGCTCTTGCGATTGCTTTAGCAGCTGCTGCTGAAAAGCCTTTCGCTCTGACCAAACTTTGGACAGTCTGAAACCAGTCAGACTGAGAGCGAGGAGATTTTGTGGTACCTGTCGAAGTGGGGTTGTCTGAGTAGATCGCTCCTTAGCGGGAGCGATCTTGGAAGGTCCACCAACCATTCCAGTACCTCTGTGAACCATTCTTGGGCCGGCCAAAAGGGAGCGATTAAGGTCATTCTCGTTGAATCGGACTCTACGAACTTCTTGATAGTTAGCCCCAGGATCTTGAAGGGGGGAAACGCGTAGACGTCGAGTCCGTTCCAGTCTAGAAGAAGAGCATCTATTGCTACTGCCTCTGGATCCGATATCGGAGAGCAGTAAGGATCCAGCCTCTTGTTCTTTGACGTGGCAAAGAGGTCTATGTGTGGCCTGCCCCATAACTTCCACAGGCTCTGGCATACATCCAGATGAAGGGTCCACTCTGTGGGAAGGACCTGATCTTTCCTGCTGAGGAGATCTGCTCTTACATTCCTTTCTCCCTGCACGAACCTGGTGAGAAGCTTGATTCCTCTTTCTTCTGCCCACAGAAGAAGGTCTCTTGCTGTCTCGTACAGGGAGAAGGAATGCGTCCCCCCCAGTTTCCTGATGTATGCCAGAGCTGTAGTGTTGTCCGCGTTGACCTGCACTACCGATCTTCTGACTTTGGGCTCGAAAGCCTTCAGAGCCAACCACAGCCATCAACTCCTTTCTGTTGATGTGCCAGGCTACTGGTCCCCCACCCAGGTACCTGACACTTCGTTGGTTCCCAGAGTTGCACCCCACCCCATGTCCGACGCGTCGGAGAACAACACCAGGTTGGGGGTCTGTGATTGAAGAGACAGTCCCTTCGCAAAGAGGTTGGGATCTGTCCACCATAAGAGATGTTTCTTGATGTCCTGGGATAACGACAGGGAGAACGTCAATCCTGAGAACGACGACTCCAATTCCGATGAAGAAAGAATTGGAGCGGTCTCAGGTGCAACCTTCCTAGGGAAACGAATTGCTCCAGAGAGGAGAGTGTCCCCAGCAGACTCATCCACTCCCTCACTGTGCATACTTCTTTCCCTAAGAAGGTTGTTACTCTCTCGAATCCTCGGGCTATCCTTTCCTGCGAGGGAAAAGCCCGAAAACTCAGAGAGTTCATCTGTATCCCGAGATACACACACTCTTGCTCGGGAATTAGTGATGACTTCTTGAAATTGACGAGAAGTCCCAAAGCCTTCGTCAATTCTAAAGTTACTTGTAAGTCCTTCAAACAACGATCTTCTGAATTGGCCCTTATTAGCCAATCGTCGAGGTACATGGATATCCTCACCCCTTTCAAATGAAGCCATTGAGCCACATTCCTCAAATCCCCGTGAACACTTGAGGGGTCCGTCGAGAGGCCGAAACACAGAGCCCTGAACTGAAAACAAAAATTTTCCCCCCCATCATGAATCTGAGAAACTTCCTCGAGGAAGGATGGATCGGTACGTGGAAGTAAGCGTCCTGAAAATCCAAGGAAACCATCCAGTCCCCTGGACGAAGCGCTGCCAGCACTGATGAAGGCGTTTCCATCGTGAACTTCTTCTTTTCTACGAAGAAGTTCAGGGCGCTTACATCCAACACCGGTCTCCATCCCCCTGAGGACTTCGGAACTAGGAAAAGGCGGTTGTAGAAGCCCGATGAATGATGGTCTGTCACTAGTTCGATAGCCCCCTTCTCCAGCATCTGATCTACTGCTAGATGGAGAGCTTGATTCATGATGGGGTCTCTGTACCTGGCCGTCAGTTCCCTTGGGATGGTCGTCAAGGGAGGTCTTTCGACGAAAGGGATGAGGTAACCTCTCCTCAAAATAGAAAGGGTCCAAGGATCCGCCCCTTTTTGGGCCCAGACTTCTGCAAACTCTAAGAGTCTGGCGCTCACCGTTGTTTGAAGGACTTGCAAGTTATTTGGGGCTTTAACAGACTTGGCGAAAGTCTTACCCCTTCTTGAAGGTCTACGACCTCTAAACGTAGAGGTTCTTGATGAAGATGCCCCTCGAAAGGGTTCTCGAACACTTGCCTTTTCCTTCTTAGCCTTGGTAGGGAAGGAAGGGCGAGGTTTTTCTTGCCGACTGTGCCAAAAGGTCCTGGGTGGCTTTGGCCGAAAGTGACCTCGAAATGTCCTGCACTCGATGTTTCGGGAACAACTGAGTAGACAGAGGAGGCAACACCGCAAAGAAGACCTCTGAGCATGGGAGACCGACTTCGTTAAGAAGGAACAGTAAACCGACCTCTTCTTCACGATGCCGGCCCCATAAAGGGAGGCGATTTCACTCGCTCCGTCTCTTACTGACTTGTCCATACAAGACAAAACACACATAAGATCATCTGGTGAAATTGACTCTGGCACTTCAATTTTCTTGGCTAGGACTCCCAACGACCAATCAAGGAAGTTAAATACTTCTAGCACTCTAAACATACCTTTGAGCAAATGATCCAATTCGTTCATTGCCCAAGTCGTCTTAGCAGAGTTAAGGGCAGTTCTCCTTGTCGAATCTACCAGTGCCGAAAAATCCGAATCAGCCGAAGACGGTAGACCCAATCCTAAGGGCTCTCCTGTTTCGTACCAGAAACCAGCGCGTCCTGATAACTTCGAAGGAGGAAAAGCGAACATCGTTTTCCCCGCTTCTTCTTTGGAAGCCATCCAGGAACCAAAACTCCTCAGTGCCTTCTTCATAGAAAGAGTTGGCTTCATCCTCACACAAGAAGAACTCTTCGCTGTCTCGCCGTTGAAAAAAGTGAGTGAGGAGAAGGAGGAGCCGAGGCGTAAGGGAATCCCCAAAAACTTGTAAAAGTAGCTCTGTAAGCTTCTTGTAAGAAGAGACAGCAGCAGAAGTGTTCGGTTCCTCATCCGAACCTTCTAGGACGTCTTGTCGAGGCGAGCGCGGAAGAATCCTTAGGTGACGAAGGGATCCTAGCAGGAGTTGAGCGAGAGGTTGGAGAACGCCCTCTCTTAGAAGAGTTCACATCCACTGGAGAACGATGAGAAGATCTGGGAAGTATACGATGAGACTCCCTCTTCGAGGTATACGGAATCTCAGCCGAAGGAGAGGTAGGGCTCCTACTCCGAGAATTCTCGGAAACATCCGCAGGGCGCTTACGAGGAGGCGAGCGCCTACTATACTCTATGCACCTATCCTGGGGCGAGCGGCTGCCAGGAGAAGAGCGCCTATCGAGAGCAGAGCGCTTGCGCGGCTCTCCATACCTGTCCAGTTGCGTACGATCAACGGAAGTTCGACTGGAAGGCGAAATGCGCCTACTAGGAGAAGGCTGCTTGCGAGACTCTTGACGTCTAACAAGAGGGTAACATTCAGGAGAAGGGCGCTTCAAAACTAACGAGCGCCTACTTGGAGAAGGGCGCTTCCGGGATTCCTGGTGCCTACCAAGAGACAAACGGTCAGGAGAAGTGCGCCTAGAAGCGGGAGAGCGCCTACACGGAGAAGGGCGCTTGAAAGACTCTTGTTGTCTGCCCTTAGGAGAATAATCAGGAGTATGACGCCTTAAAAGAGACGAGCGCCTACTAGGAGAGCTATGTGCAGTAGGCTCTTGGCGCCTACCTTGCGGGGAGCGGCTAACAGTAGGCCGTCTATCATGCACACACTCCTACCAAGACTCTAGATGCCTGTCAGGAGAGAAGTCACGATCCGATACTCGAGGAGAGTGACATCTGGAAGAAGAACGCCTACTTGTATAAGGGCGCCTTCTATAATCTTGAGGCTGCTGAGGAGAAGTCTCACGCGAGGGAGTTGAAGAAATCGCGTGATGAGCAGGTGCAGTGCGCTTACCGGAAGCGGGAATCCAATCTGGAGAAAAAACTTCTTTCTCCATAGAGCGTCCTACCGATGTTTGGCGCCTTGAAATTGAAAGAGAGCCAGGCGAGCGAGGGCGCTCACGCGAGTGAGGGCGCTCCCGCGAGCGAGGGCGCTCACGCGAGCCCCCACCTCATACGAAACCTCCCCATATGAAGGAGAACGATCCTCTGAAGAGCGGCGCCTAGATCTCTTGATCGGAAGAGAAACGTCCTTCCTACGTGATCTAACTGCTAGAGAGTCTGCTAGCGCCGTGATCTGAGCTTGAAGTCCCGCGAGTACTCTCGTAGGAGAATCTTCTAATTCTTCCTCGGAAGCAGGCGCCGAGCGCGGAGCGCGAGAAGAAGAACGATCACAGGATTTCTTGTGTTTCTTCGCCTCCACCGACGATTCTTCCGGGAAAACCTCCGGACTAGAAGCCAAAGGACTGCAGGGAGCCTTCCAAGCCCTCTTCAACGGGCGCGACGCATCCGGGGAGTTCCAACCTCTCTTCGGAGAGGGAGACGACAGAAGAGGAGAAGCATTGGCGTAGGAGCTCCTTCTTGTAGCGATCCGAGGCAGCCTGGGAGCGTACTTCAGGATCTGCCGAGGGACGCCTGACCGGTGGGGGCTCTCCCTAGCCCTCCTGCGGCTTTCGACTTTCCTACTCCACTGGAACTGGGAGTCTGGAAGAGGTCTAGGCCTAGAGGCACTAAGGAGCCGTCAGACGCACCCTCCACAACACTGGGGACACTGCACTGATCACTAACACTCTCCTTACCTTCCAACTGACGAATCTTCTGATCCACAGAACGATTCTTGGCTTTCAGAGCTGCCGCCTCCGAAGGCGAATCTCCGGCTTCGGTGCGGGGAGCCGGGGCTGCAACTTGGGAAGAAGGTTCTAATTCTACGTTAGTACTATTAGGATCCACATCCAACTCACTCATTCTAGATCTGCTAGAACTTCTAGAGGAAGCCTTACGCACTCTATCACGTTCCAACTTCCTAACATAAGAAGAGAGAGCCTTATATTCTTCTTCATTCAATCCCTTACATTCACTACAAGGGTTAGCAAACGCACAATCATTCCCCCTGCATTTCATGCAAACCGTGTGGGGGTCTACCGAAGCTTTCGGCAACCTCACCTTACATCCTTCATTCACGCAAACCCTAAACAACACCGAAGTTTTAACTACCGATTCTAGATCAGACATCGTTAAAGAAAATCAAACTCAAAATCAAACCGGTCCACAATCAGCGTATGCCAAGCCAAACAAAGCGAATACGTCACCAAAAGAAGTCCAAATTAACTCCAGGCAAGCGAGAATCGAAAAACTATCGAGAGGAACCGACAACAGTTGTTATCGTTCCCGCGACAGAGAAAAATCTGACAAGCTTACGGGAGTGGTTCGTACATCCGCCACCCAGCGGCGGGTAAGGTAGACCACCTGACCTACCTGTCGCGTGTGCCGCGAGATTTGAAATTCTGTCGGGAACGTCGGAGACTATAGCTAAGTATATATCTGTCAGGGAAGTTCATGTACAAAACTAGAGATTAAACAATTTTTTTTTTTTACTCAACACTACAATATATAATACAGTGGGCCAATGGGAGACAGGGCTGCAGCTAATGGCACCAAAACATCAAACCCCAAAGTAGTTTCAACAGAAAACGCTGGGTAATCAACTTGCAGTACAGGTTGATTGAGTCAAAGCCGAGAGTAAGAAGAGGAATAGCAATAACCCAATATTGCGAGGTCATCTTCTAACAAGACCAATGTAAAACAAAGCTTCACTTCATATGGAATCAAGAATTAATCATACAAAAGGCATACATATGAATAAAGAAGGTAACAGCAAATCCCACTAATAAGCTGATGTAGCCAAGTGGGTAATTAACTATGGATATCTAGCATAGAATTCAAAGGAAAAAGAACTGTCAATGAGGTGCCTCTGCCAAACATAGCAATAGAGAGACCATTCCAGGTCCACTTATAGAGTAAAGAGAAGCTAAAGTTCCTTTTCAAACAAGAAAAGGTCTAAGGCAGACGTGGGAAGGGTGGCTATCATTGAAAACAAGTACAGTGGAACCTCGACATACGAAAGTCCCAACTTACGAAAAATTCAAGTTACAAAAGCAAATACGAAGATTTTTTTGCCTCTGCATATGAAAATAACTCAGGTTACAAAAGGGTGTTACTGTAAAGTCCCGAGATTCGCCCGGACCACTGAGAACAATTTTAAAACTCGCTCGCCGCCAACTGAGTAGACTCACCACCATCCTCCCACTCTCCCATTGGTTCCTGATGCTAGTCACTGCCGTAAGATCCTGTTCTCCTATTGATCAGCACCTACCTCATTGTGCTCTACGTATTCTACTGGTAAAAGGACGATGTAAATTGAATACATTTAATAAAAAAAAACATTTGTGAATTAAATATCATAAAATATAAAATTAATCAAAGACTGCTATCATCAAAGTCAGCAAATATTTTCTAGAATTCTTTTTCTATTTTAATGTCATTATATGTTTCATTATAGCTGTCGGTAACTCGGTATCTCCATTAGGTAAAGATAGAATAAAGAATAGAAAGGAATGTTTATTATACTGTTTGGTACTTTCAGTAGTTTAGAGATGATGAAAATTTAAGATTACTGTACTGTGTGCTAGGTAAAAGTGGTTGCTTGGCGATCGTTCGCTACTCGTAGTGTTGAACGTAATCAAAAGGTTGGAAGCTTTTTTTTGTTTGTTTGTTTGTTTGTTATAGTTAATGGTTACTTAATAATTATTTGAAATGAGTACATGCAATACACTTAATAAAAAAAATTGTGAATTAGATATCATAAAATATAAAATAAATCAGACTGCTATCCTCGAAGCCAACAAATATTTTCTAGAATTCTTCTTCTGTTTTAATATATGTTTCATTATAGCTGTCAATAACTCGGTATCTCCATTAGGTAAAGATAAAATGACAATTTGTCGAAAATTGCATTTTTCCTAACTATACAAACCTGAGGTCCTTTAACAATAGGAAGTAGCTAGCGGCAGCTGGAACGGTCGTAAGCTTCGAACAAGGGGAGAACGGTAGTTAACTGCTTGTCCGACAGTCGCGCGCCGCGCGGGTAAACAAATCACTTTTGCTTTTGGCCCATGCAAAATACGCAGAGTGAGGGGTGGCATGAGGAGGGACTATATGTAAAGGACCTCAGGTTTGTATAGTTAGGAAAAATGCAATTTTCGACAAATTGTTATTTGTTCCGATACATAATACAAACCCTCGGTCCTTTAACAATAGGAAGACTCACTTCTTGGTGGGAGGAATCTGAGTCTTTGATGAACAGACTGGTGTTCGTCCATCCTTGGAGTGCCTCCCTGGTCGTAAGAGCGAGGGAGGGATCCAAGCCTCTGTCCGATTGATCGGGGTGTGCACCGCAGGATCAATGGTCAGACCTCTGGGCCGAGTACTAAGAGAGAGGCAAGCGTATCTCTTCATACCAGCATTGTAAGAACTTGTTCCTGTACAGGAGCAAATATAAAGTCATGGGTTTGTCTCATGTAGGCATCCACTTCCTCCCCCTTGTAGGAGAAAGTGGTGGATATACGCTCCTATCCCTAGTTAAAGGGATAGGATGGAGCTCGGTCGAGTAGCTTACCTGCATCTGACTCCCTTCCAGCGTGGTGACGACCGTATCCCTCTGCCCACAGGTAGAGGTAGAGAAAGATGGTGAAGAGAAGCCAGTCACACTCTCATTCGCACATTCATTCTCCCAGTCATACCAGGAATCGATGCTGTTCTGCCTGCTCGGGTGCTGGGTAAGCTTACACAACGTGTTGAGCAGCCACCACAGGTCCCAAGGAAAAAGTATCCAAGGACTTGTGGGCAATATCCCGAAGGTAGAAGGACGTGAAGGTGGTCTGGTTGGCCCAGACACCTGCCTTCAGGACCTGCGCCACGGAGAAGTTCTTACGGAACGCTAAGGAGGGTCCGATACCTCTGACTTCGTGGGCTCTCGGTCGGAGCGTACGGATGTCGTCGCTACCATCAGCCTCGTACGCTCTCCTGATCACCTCACGCAGCCAGAAAGAAAGGCGTGTTCTTGGAAACTTCTTTCTTGGTCAACCCAGTGCTAACGAAGAGGCGTCGACACTCAGGCCTGAGGTGTCGAGTTCTCTTCAGATAGCGCCGTAGCGCCCTCACAGGACAAAGCAGCATCTCATCCGCATCGTTATCGGTGAAGTCCAGAAGGGAGGGGATCGTGAAAGACTCGAACCTGTCGTCAGGGATCGACGGATTCTGAGTCTTGGCTACGAAGTTCGGGACGAAATCGAGCGTCACAGATCCCCAGCCTCTGGTGTGTTTAACATCATAAGAAAGACCATGTAGTTCCCCTACTCTCTTCGCCGATGCCAGGGCCAGCAAGAAGAGGGTCTTGAGGGTCAGATCCCTGTCTGACGACTCTCGGAGTGGCTCGAAGGGTCTTCGAGTCAAACTCCTAAGGACGAGAGTCACATCCCACGCAGGGGGCCTGAGTTCCCTGGGTGGGCAAGACCTTTCGAAGCTCCGCAAGAAGAGCCAGCAGGTCCGGATACCAAACGGCTTGAGGTCGTTTGGGAGCCACCAGGATCATTCTGAGATTGGGAGTGACCAGCACTCGACTGATCACTTTCCGAATCAGACAGAAGGGAGGAAAGGCGTAAACGAAGAGGTTGTCCCAGGGGTGTTGGAGAGCGTCCTCTGCAGCTGCCCATGGGTCCGGCACGGCTAAAAAGAAAACCTGAAGTTTTCTGTTGTGCCGGGTGGCGAACAGGTCTACGACCGGTCGCCCCCACAGGTTGAAGAGCCTTTCCGCCACATCTTGGTGTAGAGACCATTCGGTTCCTATCACCTGATCCCGACGGCTGAGCTTGTCCGCTACTACTACATTCCTCTTGCCTGGGATGTAGCGTGCTGACAGCTCTATCGAGTGAGCTGTGGCCCACTCGTGCACCTGCACCGTCAACTGGTGAAGCGGAAGAGACACTAGGCCCCCCTGCTTGTTGACATATGCCACTACTGTGGTGTTGTCGCACATCAACACCACTGAGTGTCCCACCAAGCGGTCCTGAAATTCTTGGAGAGCGTAGAACGCCGCCTTGAGTTCCAGGACATTGATGTGAAGGTGCTTCTCGTGATGGTCCCACACACCTGCAGTCAGCAACTCCTCCAGGTGTGCGCCCCATCCCTCGGTCGATGCGTCTGAGAACAGCAGCATCTCCGGGGGGGGAGTGCGTATAGGCACTCCTCTTAAGAGGTTCTTGTCGTCGAGCCACCAGGCTAGGTCCTGCCTCACCTTGTCCGTGAGAGCCACGGGAAAGTAAGGAGGATCCTTCGCCTGAGACCAACTCTCCCTTAGCCTCCACTGGAGAGACCGCAGGTGAAGACGCCCGTGAGGGACTAACTTCTCGAGTGACGACAGATGGCCGATCACGACTTGCCATTGCTGTGCTGCCTGTTCCTGCCGAGACAGGAACCGGCCGGCTGCCTCCCTGAATTTGCTGATACGCAAGTCTGCGGGAAAGACCTGCCCTGCTACCGTGTCTATCAGCATACCCAGGTACTTCATCTTCTGCTTGGGTTCGAGATCGGACTTCTCGTAGTTTATCACGATCCCCAGATCGCGACAAAACTTGAGGAGTCGATCTCTGTCCTGCAGCAACTGCGAGCGGGAGCTCGCCAGGACCAGCCAATCGTCGAGATACCTCAGAAGACGTATCCCGTGCGAATGGGCCCAAGCTGACACCAGAGTGAACACTCGCGTGAACACCTGTGGGGCGGTTGACAGACCGAAACAAAGTGCCCTGAATTGGTACACCGTCCCGTCGAAGATGAAGCGGAGGTACTTTCTGGAGGACTGATGGATGGGTATTTGAAAATACGCGTCCTTCAAGTCCACTGAAAGCATGAAATCGTTCCCCCTGATCGAGTCGAGCACCGAGCATGCCGACTCCATCGTGAACCGCGTCGTGCGAACGAAGCGGTTCAGGGGAGAGAGGTCTATCACCGGACGCCAGCCCCCCGATGCCTTCTCCACTAGGAAGAGGCGGCTGTAAAAGTCCGGTGACTGGTCCTCCCACGCTCTCTACAGCTCGTTTCGCCAGCATGGTCTGATCTCCTGTCGAAGAGCGTTGTCCTTTGATGATCCCCGGACATAGGTTTGTAGATGGACCGGTTTGGAGATGAGGGGGGGCCGAGACTCGAAGGGTAGCAGATATCCCTCCTGAAGGACGTCTACTATCCAGTTCTCGGCACCGTAGCGCTGCCAAGTTGCCCAATGGCTCGCTAGGCACCCCCCCACTTCCGGCAGCAGGTGAGGGGGAACGCCGTCCCTAGCGTTTCCCACCTCGTTTCGACTTCTTCCCACCACCTCCTCGGGGAAAGGAGGGCTGGGAGGAGGGCTGGTTACGGCCTCCTTTCGCAGAAGTCGAAACAACAGGAGTCTTCACACGGGGCTTAGACGGTGCAACTGTCTTCGCCGCCGTGGAAGCGCCAGCTAAACTCTTGGGCTTAGCCGCAGTTGCTCGAGATTGCCCAGTAACCTTCGAGACTGCCTGGTGAACTAAGCGGTCACTGTCATCAGTGCGCCGCCTTTCCACCGCAACATCCACCATCTCTCCGGGAAAGAGAGCGGGGGAACTCCTAATAGGTCCATTGCGAAGCCCGAGTGCCGCCTCACGCCCGGCCCCCTTGGTCACTCGGGTAAGGACTGCGTCCCTACGTCGAAGAACCAAGTTGGCCCACAGGTTAGCAGTCTGATGGGCGAGGTAAGAGATAGCTCTTCCTCCAGACTGGCACAGTCTCCTGAAAGAAGCGTCGTCTTCGAGAGCAGAACTCCCAGAGCCGGCCGCTACTTTGGATATTGTGAGGGACCACAAATCCAGCCAAGAGACTGCCTGGAACGCTGCCATAGCGGTAGATTCCAGGGCAAGTGCCTCCTGCTGCGAGAACCAGAGGTTCTCCGACAGGAGCTGCTGCAGGGACACACCTGGAGTCAGCCTTGCTAACTCCGGGTTAACCTGTTTCGGCAGTATCGGGTCTTCCGAAGGCACGTAGAAACGCCTCTGACGCTGTAGAGGAGGAGGAAGCAGCTTGGAAGACCGTCCAGATTTCAGCGAATCCTCTCGCCCTGAGACGAGATTCTCGACTTGATCCAGGACCGAGTCTGCAAGCTCCGATCGCGGCAGCCCCACCATCATTTTGGGTTCCTTCTTAGGACCCCAAAATGACTCGAGCCGGGACGTGGGCTCGGCCGGTGGTAGCGGCGATCCTTCTGCAAGGTCATTATGCTGACGAATCAGCTTAATGACTTCTGCAAAATTCCTCTGTATCTCGGGAGTAACCGCGTCTTGTGGAGTAGGACCGTCCAGTCCCTCCAGCAAGAACAGATCCCGAGATACTCCTCCTTCAGAAAGAGGAACAGCGGCAGACCCCTGACGGTCGCCTCCAACTACTTGCGCGTATGTCCTGGTCGGTCCTAGAACCGTGCCTGATCCATACGGCGTCATAGCGGGATCGCGAGCGGCGCACCTCACGCGATCACTCCTAGGTACCTCGCTCCTCCCGGTGTAGCCCGAGGAGGTTGAAGGTACAGGAGAGGCATACCTGACGCTCCCCCCTCGCTCGCTGGCAGGACCAGCGTGCGTGGGGGGCTGCTGCTGATCGTCAACCCGCGGTGGCGATCGAGCAGCAGGCCTAGCCTTGCCGCTCGCCTGGGGCGAGAGGCTCGGCTGAGAACATCGACGCTGATCTCTAGCGTCAGGCGAGCTGTTGCTGGTTACCGTCTCCGCCCGGTCCCGGTGGGAGCGGCGGTCAGGTGACCTGCTAGGCTCGCTGTCGCGGTGAGACCGGCGAGCGTTCTCTCGGCGCGTCGAGCCGCTGGTACCAGCCGTGGCCGACGGCCGCGGGGACCCCTTTCCCGCCTCAACCCGTGGCTGGTCAGCGACCGTCACGTCAACCCGAGCAGCCAGCTGGTCGCTGCGAGAGCGTCCACTGGCCTGGCGAGAGTCGTCTGCACGACTCTCGCCAGTCTTCTGCTCCGCGCCGCGGTCTTGACGGCGAGCGAGCTCGGGCGTCAAAACTTTGGCTGGACGGTCTCCCGTGGAAGAGCGTCCACTCGGTACTTCTCGCGAACGAGAAGCAGCCGAGACGGATCCTGATTTAGCGGCAGAACCGCTAACACCAGGTGAGGACGTACCAGCCGAGGCTGGTACACCTCTGGTCCCCGTCGTCTTCTTCTTTGCAGAGGAAGAGATGGGCCCCGTTCCCGAAGGAACAGGAGGACCAGCAGAAGAGCTCCCCGAATCGCCTGAGCGAGACGGGCCCTTAGAAGATCCCGAAGGAGTCTTCTTAGGGGGGGGAGGAGGCAGCCTTCTTCTTCTTCGGCTTGGTAGCCTTAGAAGTCGAAGGGGAAGAGGAGGCAGCAGACGACTAAGAAGACGACGAAGACGACGACGACACCTTCCTCTTCTTCCTCTTCTTCTTCGCCAGGCTCCGCAGGACAGACGTCAGGTCTTCCATCCAGGAGGGAGCCGGGGCAGTTGCCGAAGCAACAGGGCCCGACTGCACCTGTCCGGAAGGACCTGAGACTGTAGCAGCACCACCAACAACAGGAGCGACAGGAACAGGTACAGGAACAGCAGGAACAGCAGGCACAGCAGCATCTGAAATAAAAGGAGCAGCAGGGACAGCAACAGGTACGGCAGGAACCACAGGAGAGCCAGGCGTCCTGTCGGCAGCTACCATCATTCTTGGCACTGGCGGCAGGTCTAGGGGAGTACTCTTAGGGCAGCGGAAGTCCGGGGTCAGCAGCACAAAGAAACCAGGTGGCGGTGGCATTGTCCTCTTTGGCACGGCAGTAATGGGTTTGTGCACCGCAGCTGTAGGCGTCACCGTCATTACATGCGGCGTATACACTAGATGCGGCGGCATGTCATAGGCTGGTGTTGTGATAGTGGTAGTGGTAGTGGTCACCACACCATGAGTGACCACTGCCGACCCCGCCAACCGCTGAATCAACCCCTGAATGCTTGGCACTCCCTGCAGCCCCAGCGACTCCCACACCTGTCCAAGGTCGTCCTTCACTGGTGGCACATCTGCGGAAGCAACAGTCGGGTTAGTAAGAGGGGTTCCCTCGCGCCTGGGGGAAGACGAACCCCACCCAGAGTGGACGGAAGGCCCCGAATACAACTGGACGTCCGGGTAGCGGGCGCCCTCCTCCACACTCGACGGATCGAGCGAGGAGAAGGACTCCGCTACCCCCCCCGCAGGGGAAGGCGCGAAATGGGGGCTGACCGGGAGGCAGGAAGGAAGACGAAGTGTCAGTTACCAAAGGAGTCACTGGAGAGCTTTCCGATGACTTCTTTGGAGGCCTAAGTCTCTTCCTGCCCTCGTACAGAACCCACTGCGCCTCGGACCAATTCATACAGGTAATACATGGCTCGTCCCGGGAGCATTCTCGCCCCCGGCAACGAGTACACACCTCATGTGGATCTACGTCCACGAAAGATCTAAATCCGCCGCATCTACGCCCCTCCAGCCCGGGACACACTCTACGGGCGACTGGGGGGCGCGGCGAAATCTCCATTTCTAGATCACTCATGATTAGTCAATGTAATAAAGAAATGCAATAAAGTACTTACAATTCATATACACACTAACAAACCAGAAAGAGGGCTGAATACTCAAAGCAACGACAATAGCGGGCAGAGCGATGACGAACACGTCCTGTCTCCACACGGCCGAAAGCAAAAGTGATTTGTTTACCTCTCAGTCGCGCGGCGCGCGACGATCGGACAAGCAGTTAACTACCGTTCTCCCCTTGTTCGAAGCTTACGACGTTCCAGCTGCCGCTAGCTACTTCCTATTGTTAAAGGACCGAAGTTTTGTATTACGTATCGGAACAAATAAAGAATAGAAATGAATGGTTATTAAACTGTTTGGTAGTTTCAGTAGTTGAAGAGAGATAATGAAAATTTATGATTACTATACTGTGTGCTAGGTAAAAGTGGTTGCTTGGCAATCGTTCGCTACTCGTAGTGTTGAACGTAAACAAAAGGTTGGAAGCTTTTTTTTGTTTGTTTGTGATTATAGTTAATGATTAATTAATAATTATTTGAAATGAGTACATACTGATTATTTATACATTTTATTGGCATATTCTAAGCTTTTAGCTTCTTAGGTTTAGATGTCAGAATCATAGACTAGGCTACAGTAGCAACTGCTAACATAGGCTAGGCTTATTGCTAAGGGACATATGCTAAAGTCCTAATATATGCAGTAAAACTGGGGTTGAACATTACATGAAGTTGAATATTACTCAAGTATGTACAGTATTTTGCCATTTTGGAGACATATTTCTGAAGTCGGATTGGCGTCATAACCCTAGAACATGTGTTGTAAGCCTGGAAATAATGAACTGGGGTGTTTTTGTAGGGCTTGGAACAAATTAGGCAATTTACATGTAAAATGTGGTTCAAGATACGAAAAAATCAGGTTACGAAGGCCGCCTGGGAACGGATTAATTTCGTATCCTGAGGTATTACTGTAACACACTCCATTACAATGTGTAAAAGGGAATAAGAATGAGCTGGAAGGATGGGGGAAAGGTAGTAAGAGTGCTGTTTCCCTACATCTACCTACTAGATCTTAAGATTACCCCAGGGGCAAGAGCTAAGTCATCTGACAATTGGGTCCCAAAAGGAGAGCACATCATCTACTTTCCAAGACTCTATTCTGTAAAATTTCCTGGACCAGCACCTAATGAAGACCTATACTAACATACTTACTGTATACAAAAATTGGTAGACAAGTAAGAAGCCATGAACTTTTCAAAGGCCAAATTTTTTTCATCAATCTGTATTTTTCATAGCTAACAAACCTGAGGTCTTAAGAATAGGATAATGTAGCGTCAGCTGGAAACCAGTTAAAAACCATCAAAGATAGTAAAGCAAGGAATCTGTGGCATCTGGCAACTCGTGCATATACAAGGTGGATGTTGGTCACTGACCAAGCTTGGAACCTCATGACGCACCAGTCTTTCTTCAACCGCCTTAGAGAGCAGTGTGTCACTAAGAAAGGTGAAACTTATGAAAGGGGAGAATCCAAACTACTCCATTGTTAGCACAACTCTAATTTCCTCTCCCCCCACCCACCCCTTCCCTGTTTGAAGCCGAGGCTAGGAAGGCTGTAATAAAGGATTTGGTAAATAAATCCTGAATCTTTGGGAAGATGGGGACCCAAATTCCTAATGAAGGCATGCAGAACATACCTCAATAGTCTAAGTACTTAACTGATGTACACATAGATGTACCTTGCTCTCCAAAGAGAGTAAGGAGTACGTATTCCATGAATGACCTCAACATGATGAAAGAGGGAACTAATGATATACAGTAAAAAAGAACAGCCAGTGCTAGCAAGCGTTTGACACCAAAATGGAGTGGATTAAGTTAAGTAGAGACATAGAGATACTACATGATTACACCCCATAACAAACAAACACATGCCTCCACTTTTTTAATTTTTATTTTATATTATTCTCATCTTTATTTCTTGTATTTTCTCAATTATAATTTTTTATGTTTTGTCACAATTTCCACTGTATAAGTGATAGAAAAAATTCATTACTAGAGACAGAGATGCATTCTACATCACCTAGCGTGTGTGTGTTGTGTGTGTGTGTGTGTGTGTGTGTGTGTGTGTGTGTGTGTGTGTGTGTGTGTGTGTAGTACATGCACTCACTCCCTTTGACAAAATTCATGACAAATTTTGCATTAGTGTATAAATATCTTTAAACAATATTATACTGTGAATATAACATTATACAGTATTCGAGATGAAATATAAACGGTGATAAAAACATTCTCTTATGTACTGTTGTGATATGTGTGATAATCATAATCATCAGCTAAAAAAATAAATAGCTAATGACATTAACATTGATGAAATGCCACACACACACACAACACACACACACACACACACACACACACACACACACACACACACACACACACAAGTAAAGCCTCTGTGATATTACGAGGTGAATTGAAAAATTATAATTTCAGTACATCACAATTAATTACTCTTTAAGCGTTCTTAAAATGAATCTGCTTTAGACACGTCATCATTGAGAAACGCAGTATGTACTAAAGATGCAAACATAAGGTGTTTTACACACACAAACACTTTCCATGATAAGGCAAAATGAGAAATCAGTGCTCATAATAAGGAACAAGCTTAATGAAAACTCTTTTTATATCGTAGTCACTCTTTCGTCCTCAAAGGATTTGCCCCTACATGATGTGGCAGCACCACATGGAGGGATAACTCCTTTGAGGACCAACAGCAACTACCAAAAATAGGTTTTTCCTATATCAAAACATGTTATTGTTATAATACAATTAAGTTTGTTCATACTTACCTGGCAGATATATATATATATAGCTGTATTCTCTGAAGTCCGACAGAATTTCAAAATTCGCGGCACACGCAGTGGGCGGCCAGGTGGTAGTACCCATTCCCGCCGCTGGGAGGCGGATATCAGGAACCATTCCCATTTTTTATTCATATTTTATCAGTGCCACTGTCTCCTGAGGGGAGGTGGGTGGGCACTTTAATTATATATATCTGCCAGGTAAGTATGAACAAACTTAATTGTATTATAACAATAACATTTTGTTCATGAAACTTACCTGACAGATATATATATAGCTGAATCCCACCTTCGGATGGTGGGAAGAGACAGAATAGGATTTTTAGGAAACTAAATTAAGTAGATGATATACATCTTGGTTCCTGACCTGTTAGCATAGCCGACTTCGTGATTACTGTCACCAAAGTCTGCTTCTGCTTTACTAGAGTTGCCAGCGAGGTAGAGACCTGTAATGCTGGTGCGCTCTAGATGATCTGTCAACGGGGGCATGACCACAATGTGACTAGACCATATGACCATACTTCTGAGGGCAATGAAGCTAAAACCACCACCTGACCTAACCTATCAAAGTTAGTTCCATAACTTCTAGGCTAAAGAAAAGGAACGCGCCTCAAGCGACCAACCCTTCAAAGTTAAAAGCACACCTATCCCTTTTCTATAGGATAGGATACATGTTGCTTCCTGCCCCCAATAATATATCTATGGATATGTATGGTCCTAGCGACTTACAGATCTCAAATGTTGTCTTCACATCCCGTCGGGAGTGTTAAGCGAACACAGAGTTGCTTCGCTAAAGCGTGGCACTCAGGATGTTACTGAGTGTCATGCTCTGTTGAAATGCTTCCGAGGCCGCGCCCTCACCTCTTGAGCATTCATATTAAGAAAAAATCTCAAATCTTTATGCAAACATAATGAATGAGACTTCTTAAAAGAACTCCTTGACTATAATGCCAGGGTGTTCTTGGACATGAACCAGTCTGGTCTTTTTACGGAACACCGCAGATTGTCCGTTGACCTCGACTTTCTATAGTTTTATCAAGATAAAACTTGAGAGACCCGACAGGGCACAGGACTCTCTAATGCCCTTGCCCAATAATTTGTGCCATACCCTTGGTCTCCAAGCCTTCGGGTCAAGGGTTAGACAGGTTTTCGTTCTTACCAAGAACGAAAGGCTTAGAGGACAGACCGCATTATGTCCTTTAAAGCCAAAACCAAAAACCTCTGATGATGGCTAAAACCTCACTAACCCTCTTTGCGTGGCTAGAGCGGTTAGAATGTTAGCCTTTCTGGTCACGTGTATTAAGTTCGCAGAAAGGATAGGTTCGAAATGCTTTTGGCATCAGAAAACTCAGACTACGTCTAAGTTCCATGCCGGAACCTTCGATCCAGAGAATTTCAAGATCTCCACAGACCTCAAAGATCGTGAAGCTTTGTTGTTTGACAGAACCGAATCTCTGAGCCTAGAGGCCGTCAACAACATATTTGCATATTCTACAATAGTTAGGACTTCTAGCTTATCTCATACTTCAGACGGAAAGATAGAACCATAAAGAAATTCACAGAGGTCGAGGTGGAGGAACAGTCATTTTCCCTTCACTATCTCCAGAAACGGCCCCCTCCGATTGAACACTGAAAATAGGCAGCACTGCTTTGCCTTGGCCAGAGACTGCCATTAATCTTGAAGATCTTATCGCTTCTCGATAGTCTGAACGCCTTCAGACTCAGAGAGGAGAAGATATTAGATACTTCACTAAGTGACGATGTTAGATTACACCGATTCTCTCGGGAAGGGTCTTTGGACAATTCTCTCTGAATTACATGACCTCTGTGAATCCAACCTCTTAAAGGCCAACATGGTGGCGACTAATGCTAATCCTCTAGGATCATGAATAAGGGAACAACTTAAGAGGAAGCTCCTTCGCCTTCAATATTACGAAAAACTTAACGAAAGGACGCCCTCAGTCTCTCCTCAACTTTCTATATACTTCTAAGTGAGGATTACTCAGACGTCAGTAGTTGCTGCCTTCGATCGAGAAGACCCGCACGGACGTGCACTAGTTTAACGAACCTCTTGAGGATCGTTACGTTCCGTGCCCAAGCCCATAACCAACTCTCTCTTCTTGAGCTATGAGAGAGCTGAGAAATTATCCGAGATGATTTGGACCACTCGATCAAAAACTCACTCTTCGAGGAACTGGAGAGCCGACCAAAATTGGCTTCCAATTCTTTCAGACAATGTGCCAGGACATCTGTTCCTCTGTTCGGATGTCTGGCACCCTCTCGCTATCACCCGAGGTGATCCTCAAGCCGTTGAGAGAAAATTAGAATTATTACCAGATCTTTGATGTTATTCCAATTTCTCCATGAGGAAAAACTGTAGAGGTCTGAATTGCTGTTTATTCAGGGAAAACAAGCTTCTCCAGCGAGGAAATGGTCCCCAGCAAACTCATCCATTCCCTCACTCAGCCTGCTTCCTTCCCTAAATAAGGCTGCGCTTTGCATAAGCAGGAGAGCATTATTATAGTGCTATGCCGCGGTAGACTCGTACAGAATTCTGTTACAGTGCGGTAAAACCGCACCAAACAGGTATAAGAGATATCTTGTTGAAATTTTCTAAGTAAACGGAAGGCATGTTCATTCATGATTACTAGAAATTTCCTCAACCCGAGGCTAAAATCCATGATTGTAGGGCGGAGAGACGGCTAGTCAGCCATTCCCGCAGGGGAGAGAGACGTAACCAACCGCGCATGTCACAGAGCTAGCCGGTACTGCGTAGATCACAGTAACAGCAGCCTTGTTCATTCATCGTTTCGCACTATCTGCCTGAGTTGCCAGCTACTCCCTTTACGAAGGAATAGGTATGATATTATCGAGCAAAAGGAAACTCTCAAGCAGGCATATTTAAACGAAACAGAATTCGCTAAATACAGAAGCTGAGTTGGTGTTGTCGTAACAATACCTTAAGAGTTGTTCTTACTCCGAAAACTCTTGGAAGGTTGAAGGGAGTGTCAATTAAATACATTAGAACAACAGTTCTTTCGGCTTCTATCCGTAGAGGTAAATACGATATGCGTATATGACTTGACCCATGCGTTAGCAAAATGATGCAAAGATAAACTACGTAAGTATTGTAGTAATTTGAACATCGAATTCTCTACTACATCTTTCCTCGACGAGGAAGAGAGAAAGAAAGGAAAACGACTGTCCACGTTCTAATGAATGAGACTTTTTAAAAGAACTCCTTGACTCTTTGCCAAGACTCTTTGCCAAGAGAAGGGAGTAATATTCGAATAGAGATCATCAAGTGAGAACCGAGGATCGAAAAGGACCGTTCAAAGTTCTTATGATATTGGACATAAGACTTCCTGGATCTAGTCTACAAGTCTCTTCTTTACTCCCGGATGAGCCTCTGAAAATGAATGAGAGCTCTTCCGAAATTTGTTAAAGAGAGTTTATCCGCTTAAACGACAAAAACGTTAAAATCTATGTCAATGAGAACTACCCCATTTATGAGGGGTCCCCCACTTAAATGACAAAACGTTTAGTATCTTGACAATGGGGAAAACGTCCTTACTTGACAAAACAATTAGCACTTTGCTAATAGGGGAAAACCCTTTAACATGACCGAAAGTCACCCGGAATCCGAGTATATAATCTTCCGATTCTCAGAGAATCGATGAAGAGGCAAGAGGGATCGAAGAAAAAATTCGGGTATGTCTCTTCCGCTAACTCCGAATTCTCCTTTTTTTAAAAATTTCTGTAAAGGAATGTCCTGTGGAGAGTCCTGAAAAACCTCCTCTTGACGAGCGTTTAGAAAGCGTCAAGCGTCCTAAGAAACGTCCTGAACAGCAATAAGACGCCGTCTACAAGTCTTTTCTCTCGCAAAGCGTCCTGCGTCCTGCCGAGCTTCCACCGAAGCGTCCTGGCGAATGTCCACAAAAGCGTCCTCATAAGCGTCCTGCCGAGCGTCCTGCTGAGCGTCCTCAAAAGCGTCCTGCTGAGCGTCCTCAAAAAACGTCCTGCTTAGCTGCGAGCGTGTCTGAGCAGAGAACACCAAGTCTTCTGAACGACATTTCAGAGAGGATCTCGTTGAGCGCCCTGATGCATGCAAGGCCCGCCAAGAGGCGTCCTGGCGAGCGACCCTGCAACATGCTCAATGTTATGACGAACCGCGTTTTGCGTAGGACGTTGAATATTTTCAAGGGACGTCCTCATGCGAGTCTCCATGGAGAGCCGCACGCTGCTCCTGAAGTGTGTGAACACTAAAGGAAGACGTACGGCTTTCGTCTTCAAGACGGGCCTTAAAGACCTTCATACCTTCTTACAAAGACAGTGGCCGCCTGTGCGACAACTTGCGTCTTAGTAATGCAAAAGAACATCTCCAGAAACGCACTCAGCAAAGGAACGCCGAGCGTCCGAAAGACACCCTCGCAAGGTGCTTGCCGAGTGTCCTGGAGAATGTCTCTACTTATAGGACGTCGAGCACCTCCAAAAGCTTCCTCACGTCTAAATTGCCCTTCTTATGCCGAACCAGAGACATAAGTTGTTTGACTGTGCAAAGCAGCTTGCCGGACGTCAAACTTATCAGCATGCTTTTTCGAAGTAAAGCGAACGTTACATAACGTATACGGAGCGCCGTGAGGAGAGGAGATGAATACTGAGTTGCTCCTCCAAAAGGTGGAATCAAGAATGTCCTTGATTACCATATTCTTTTGGAATGCTAGCGAGGTTGAAACAGCTCTAACTTCATGAGCGTTCACTCGCAGGAGGCTCAAATCACTCTTCTGGCAAGATGAATGAGCCTCCTTAATAATGTCCCTTAGGAAAAGAGCCAGTGCATTCTTCGAAAAGGGTAATTTGTTAGTCTCCTCTGAGTCACCCATAGATTCCCAAGGACCTCTTACTTCCTTCGTTTATGTAAATAAAATTTGAGAGCCCTGACAGGGCACAGGACTCTTTCATCCTCTCGTGACGAGAGAGAGGACGTGAAGCGTCCACTTCTCTAAAGCTTCTTAAGGGGCGCGCAGTTCCGTTTCCGACGAGCTCCAACCCCAACCCCTTGTTGGGTGGGGAGGAAACGCCTCGGAAAGGACTGAGAAGCAATCCTTCAAGATTCGTGCACGTGCTCGATCTTCGGCAGCCTGGGAAGCGACAACAGGACCTGCCGAAAGGAAGCCAGACCAGCGTGAAAAACCTGTAACCCTCCTTCGGCTTTTGACATGCCCTCTCCCTGGTTTCCTGGGAGTCCGACAGAGGTCTAGGCCTAGAGGCGTTATGGGGCCGATCTGACGTTTCCTCCTGACGAGAGAGAGGACGTGAAGCGTCCTCTTCTCTAAAGCTTCTTAGAGGGCGCGAGTCCTTCCGAGAGCTCCAACCCTTGCGCGGGGAGGACGCCTCGGAGGACGAGAAGCAATCCTTCAAGATTCGTGCACGTGTAATTACTTTAGCAGCCTGGGAAGCGTCAACAGGTCCTGCCGAAGGGACGCCAGATCGGTGGGGAGCCCCCGTAACCCTCTTGCGGCTTTTGACATGCCCTCTCCCTGAGTCCTGGGAGTCCGACAGAGGTCCAGGCCTAGAGGCATTATGGGGCCGATCCGACGCCCCCTCCACAACACAAGGGGCACTACACTTCACAACACTGATTGGAGAGCGAGCACTTTAGTCTAAGATTACTTGATGTAATCCTCTAGCAGACACTTCTTCTAGGCCCGTAAACCATACCACAGGGTTAGGCAAAATAAATTCTACAGGAGGTTAGAAGGTTCATTATTTCTAACTTCTGTTTACTGTGGAGGAAAACTCCTGATTCTAACACGCTCTAAAATGCGTACATGAATCCTACTTCTTCCGTAATCAGTCACACATTACACTAATTACACTGATCTTTATGCAAAGAAAACATGTAAACGTCATATATACTAAGCGAGTGTCTACCGAAAGTTCCGGTAGCCTCACCTTACCCCATGCAGACAACAAAGTCTGAAACTAGGCTAACTAGCTTCAGACATTATATGCAATGAAAAAATTTAACTTATGATAGCGTATGCCTAGCCACAAATCCAAGTCAATAATCGAAAGAATAATTAGGATACTTAAGCGGCTAATGAAGTTCAAAATCCTAGTCGGAGGTCTGTAAACAGTTGTTTACCGACCGGCGACAGAAAAAATATGAATAGAAAATGGGAATGGTTCCTGATATCCGCCTCCCAGCGGCGGGAATGGGTACTACCACCTGGCCGCCCACTGCGTGTGCCGCGAATTTTGAAATTCTGTCGGACTTCAGAGAATACAGCTATATATATATCTGTCAGGTAAGTTTCATGAACAAACTGTTTTTTTAAATAATGTTCTTAAAAATAACAAACTGAAAGAGCCCAGTCAATAGTGCAATATGAATAAAGAGGTTTTGATGTAAAAAAAAAAACCCTATTTTTGGTAGTCACTGTTGAGTCCTGTAGGAGTTACCCTTCCATGGTGTGCCAGAGCTTCATGATGACTAGACTTAGTAACAGAAATACCTTTTAGTCTGGTCTTGTAGCCAGGTACTATTGTGTCGTAATGATAAATGATATGACATGAAGTATGAAATTTTTATAGTAAAACTTGTGCTAGCGCTAGTTCCGGTTACAGTGTTGTTAGAATGCCCTGCCCACTATCAGGGAGTATATGTAGGTAACAACCTGGCAGTGCTTCAATTCCTTTAAAAAACCGTCACAACCCAACCATTAAAAAGGAACTGGTGGGCACTCTAGCCACAAATGTCCCTCCAGAATTCCCAACAAATATCAAACCTTATTCAAGGCAAAAATAAGTAAAGGGAAGTTAGATTCCCTATACCTCCTCTCCCAACACCATACCAACCACTGAAATCGGTCCTAAAGTATTACAGTTCTCGAATACCGTTCCTACATCCTTATGGTAGTGTGAGGCAAATACTGATTTACACTTCCAGAAGGTTGCTGGCACAATTTTGTTCCATGACATGTTATGTCTAAATGCGAGGGATGTAGCCACCGCTCTCACTTCATGAGCTTTGACTTTCAAAGAGACCCAAATTTTCCTCTTGAATTTTAGCATGTGCTTCTGAAATTACGTCTCTCAGGAAAAATGATAAAGCGTTCTTGGATAGCAGGCGAGACGGATTCCTGACCGAACACCAAAGGAGGTCTGACCCCTCTAACCTTCTCTGTTCTTCGTAGGTAATATTTCAAGGCTTTGACTGGGCATAGCCACCTTTCTTCTTCATTTGGTCCTAGAATATCCATCAAATTCTTAATAGTGAACACTTGCGGCCACGGATTCGATGGGTCCTCATTTTTTGCCAGATAACCCAAAGAGAAGGAACACACTGCGTCTCCCTATGAAAAGCCGACCCTTTTATCTATTGCTCAGATTTCGCTAACCCGCTTTGCTGTGGCTATAGCCACTAAGAAAATGGTTTCCCTTGTAAGGTCCCTGAGAGAGGAAGACTGAATGGGTTCAAAAGGTCCTAAAATCCACTTCAATACTACGTCTAAATTCCATGAAATGGTATCATATCTTATTGGTTTTGCGATGTCCATAGATTTAATTAGGTCACTTAAATCTTGGTTTGAAGACACATCCAGTCCTCTATGCTTAAAGACTCTATAGCCTTTGATTGTAGACGCCACAACTTCCTAGATTTTCACAAGTAAAGAAGGAAGCCAGCAATTTGACTTACAGTGGTTTCGGAAGAGGACACGTTCATTCTGATACACCCACTCTCTGAAGGTTGACCACTTATATCGATATAATTTTCCAGATGTAGAGCGTCTGCATTGGGCAGTAGCCTTTAAATCTGCTTTCGAAAAACCTTTTGATCTGATGAGGCACTAGACAGTCTGCATCCTGTCAGAGTCCGAGCGGACAACCCTAGATGAAACTTCTGAAAGTGGGGTTGTTTGAGAAGACTGTTTTTGAGGTAGTAGCCTGGGAAAGTCGAATAAGCTCTGTATCAAGTCTGGGAACCACTCTTTCCCTGGCCAAAAGGAGGCCAGCAGAGTCACTATTACATTCTGGTGAGACTAATTTGTTTAGGACCTCCCGGATCATTCCGAAAGGTGGGAAGGGATAGACGTCCACTCCTGTCCAATCTTGCAGCATTGCATCCATCTTCCAAGCAAGAGGGTCCAGAACCAGTAAACAGAACCTTGGAAGTCTGTGATTCTTTGAAGTTGCAAAGAAGTCTACTGAAGGACGACCCCATAGTTTCCAAAGGTCCTCGAATACTCTTTGGTCTAAAGTCCATTCTATCGGGAGGATCTGATTCTGTCGGCTCAATCTGTCCGCTCGGACATTAATTTTCCGATTCTTGTCTGTCCACATCAGCAGTTCCTGAGCCACTTGAAAAAGGGAAAAAGAATGTGTTCCCCCCTTGTTTCTTGACATATGACAGAGCCGTTGAATTGTCAGAATGTAGTTACCGTTTCCCCTCTCACCAGCGGAGAAAAAGCTTGCAGACCAAGAAACATCAATCTAAATTCTTTTACACTGATGTATGCACTTCTGAACTCCTTCGGCCAAGTCCCGATACTTCCTTGTTCCCTAGATGGGCTCCCCAATCTAGGTTTGAGGCATCAGAATACAAGTCTAGGTCTGGGTTCAACAGAAGGAGAGACTTCCCTTCTTGAAGTCTTTCTTCTGACGACCACCATAGAATGACCTTCTTGATTTCTGCTGTTATTGGGAACACAAAAGTGTCTTGAGCCATTTTCCTGCTCCAATTTGCTTTGAGAAAAAACTGAAGTGACCTTATGTGGAGTCTCCCCAGTTTCACAAACTTTTCGACCGAGGCTAGCGTTCCCAAGAGGCTCATCCATTGAGCCGCTGAGCATTCCATAAGAAATCATCTTATGCAAAGGAGACAAGAATTTATCCTTTTGGGAGAGAGAAAACCCGAAAATTCTGAGCATCTAGAATCATTCCCAAAAATAAATCTGTTGACTGGAAATGATCTGAGATTTCTGTATGTTCATCAATATGTTCACTCCTAACAGATGAAGCCACTTCACCAGTGGGGCCAGAATTCGAGTAAAGACCTGCAGAGCAGTCAACAGGCCGAAGCATAATGCTCAAAATTGGTGAACCTTTCCTTGAAAAACAAACCAGAAAAACTTTCTGGAATCCGGATGAATAGGGATGTGGAAATACGCATCCTTCATGTTCAGGAACACCATTCAGTCTCCTTAATGTATGGAGGACATGATCGACTGACTGGTCTCCATGTGGAATTTCGTTTTGAGAACTAATTGATTCAACGCCCTCATGTCTAAAACTGGTCTCCAACCCCCCAATGTTTTGGGGACACGAAGAGTCTGCTGTAAAACCCTTCCAAACTTATATCTTCCACTACTTCTACTGCCCTCTTGAAAAGCAGTGACTCTACCTCTTGGGAAAGAGCCACAAACTTTTCTGAATTCACCAAGTAGGCCAGTAATGTTATGGGCAAACTGAATAAAGGTAGGCTTTCTTTGAAGAGAATGATATAACCCTGCTGTAAGACCTTGACTACCCAAGGTTCTGCTCCTCTCAAACTCCATTCCCTCCAAAAAAGGCCCAACCTGGCTCCTACAGGCATGCGAAGGACACACTCCTCACTTCTGATTTGCTGTCTTGTAAGTTGTTTTGTTGATAGACCTGGTTGGAGGTTGTAAGTTAGTACGTTGTCTTTGCTAGCCTCTCTGTCTCGCTCCACGAAATTCTAGGCTCTGGAGATGGGAGAAAGATCTATTGGTATTAACTTGACATTCCCTCGTCCGCTTCGACGATTGCGCCAACAGATCATTCGTAGATTTATTCTGCATAGAAGAAAATGAATTCTTCTGGATAAAGGTGCTTCTTGTCGAATGGGGCAAAAAGCAAGGCCGACTTCTGTGTCTTGGTTACCCCTTTAGTAGTAAAGGAGCACCAAAGATCCCTATTCTTCAAGATGCAAAAATAAGAGCGATACCAATTCTACTGATCCATCTCTAACAGCCTTGTCTGCGCAAGACAAAACACCTACCAAACACCTTCCGTCATCGTCAGGCCATCTTCCACCTTCCTGGCTAATGCCCCGATTGTCCAGTCTAAGAACCTATAGACTTCTAATACCTTAAAAATGCTCTCAGTATGGTGATCCACTTCCGCTGATGAGAGCATAACTTTGGCTGAAGAAAAAGCTGATTGTCTAGCAGTCGATGAGGCCTGAGAAATCTCCCTGGGAAAAGGCAAAAGTTCCCAGGGAAGGAGATTCTCTGTTGTCATAATAACGGTGACTCTTCTTAATCAGCTTGGCAAGAGGTGCGGCGAAAGACGCTTTACCCCAGGTTGTCATAGCAGTCGATGAGGCCTGAGAAATCTCCCTGGGGAAAGGCAAAAGTTCCCAGGGATGGAGATTCTCTGTTGTCATAATAACGGTGACTCTTCTTAATCAGCTTGGCAGGAGGTGCGGCAAAAGACATTTACCCCAGGTTGTCTGAAGCAGGTTTCCTCACAAGGAAAGTCAAAACCGGTGCTGCTGGGGTCGCAGGCGAGACAAAATCTGGGAAGTTGTCCAGAAAGTACTTCAACAATGTCGAATAGGCAGACGAAGAATTTGAGTCGTTCCTCCTCTTCCTCATCCGAAGAGATAGGCGATAACCGTTTCTTCTGCTTGCGAAGGGGTAGGAGCCTTCTGCAACGACGACATGATATCATCCAATTGTCGTTTCAGGGGAGTGAGTCAAGGATATGACTGAGAGTGGGGTGAAACCGGTTTTGACTCAGCTGACAAGGGAGGCGGGTGCCTCTTAGCTGGTGTCGATCGTTCGGCTAAACGCGATCATCGCATCGTAACTGGGGAATTGTGACCTGGAGTCCTAGGTAAATCTAGGACAAGTTTGGATCTAGAGACCGACAAAACTCGCTCCGCAAAACATAATGTCGCTCCATACCTGAAAAGGTATGGAGCGACAGGGATTGGGAAGCCGAACAAGCAGGTGGTGATACTGTGTAGCTACACAAAGTTTGAGGACTCAATATGTCCTCTTCCTTTTTCTTAGGAGGAGGGGGAAACTTATCTACATCCTACAACTGTCTCTTGAGAGGGTGCGACACATCTTGAAATCACCCAGGACGACTCTTGCTGGTAGTCAAGCTGTCTGAATCTGATGACAGATCATGTACATCAAATGAGACACCTTTCCAACAGCACTCTTGTCGATACCTGGGAATTGCCAGCAGGTTCGACTGTGGGGGTGACTGCCCGGGGGCAAACCTCACCGGCCTCCCTTCAACCTCCAGTATGTCTTCTCCCTGGTGCGGGGGAGCGGGACAGTGACCTTCGTCTAGGAGCACCAGCGGGCCAGACAGCCACCTCCCCTACACAGGGGAATCAACAGGAATTACAGGTGAAGCAATCAAGCTATCTTCTACCAATTCGGCAGCATGAATATTCTCTAAACTCTACCTATTCTCTGCCCTAACAGCTGCTTTCCTCTCCTGTCCTTTTCCATTTTGTCCTGATGGGACCTATTGATTTTCCATTTCTTTTCATCCCAATCACGACATTCAGCACAAGTATTCTCTTTCTTGCACTCTTGGCCTCTGCATTTACTACACCTGGGATGTGAATCATAACAAGATTTTGCTAACCTGGTCTTACAACCATCTACATAAAACCTAACACTAGTAGTGCTAGAATCTGACATACTAAAAATGCGCTAATGCGAAAAACAACCCAGAGTACTTCACCGAGAACTCAGAAGTCATCAATAATCCGTTGGAAAAAAGGCTGCCAAAAACCATTGATGTTGAACAAAGGCCAGCAGAAAACAAAATGAAGCTTTCTGACAGGTTCTTACCTACATATACTCCCTGAAAGTGGGCAGAGCTTTCTAACCACACCAAAAGCTCTTAGCTATATAATCACTGGCTAAGTCCCATATACAAAAATAATGGACACAAAGACTCGACAAGAGGGCATTTTATCTCAACTTCAGGAAGGCTGAACCCCGTTTTCCAATGTCAAAACCTGCAGAAGTGATGATTATGCATGCGCTGACCATCTTGTTTATGACCGGGCCAGTAAAAGACCAGGAGCCATTACTCTCTGTTGGTCAATGCAGGATGATTCCTTGCCCAAATCCCACGGGAGGGTTTTGAGGACTTAACAGCAACTACCAAAAACAGGTTTTTCCTATGTCAAAACCTGTCTTTTTTTAAAGTGTAGTCACTCGTATTGTCCTCAAGGAGCTTTACAAAGAAACCGATAGGTGATGAAAGGCTTGAGCTCTCAAATTTTAATTCCAACGACCCAAAAACATTTCTGGTCTGAGTTCAAGCGACAAGTTTCAAAGCCCCATTTTTTATTCTTAATACCCTAAAGTTTCTGTAACAAAAAACAAGAAACTAAACATAAACTCAGGTTTTTGCAGTGAAGTTCTGCTGTGAATAACCTAAGCATCCTGGGTATGGTTGAAATACTATTGTCAAGCCTTCCCAAGTGATAGTCAGCATATCCACCTGTTAAGAAGGGGCCTGGTTTTCTGCTGTAGCGCCTATGGGGTCAGGACTATCTATACCACCTACTGATATGCTGTGCACTCGCATTTGAGCTCATGGCAGTAAATGTTCTAAGAATACCGACCCTGATGACAACCCAGTACAATCGGAGACGTCTTTGAAAGAGACATTTCTGAAGAAGGCCAACGCTGTAATTAGTTTCCTAATAACATGCTACGTAGGATATGACTGTGGGTTTGCCTTTTTTATCTTCTTCTTTCCCACTGTAATCCCTACATTAAGGGGTTGGTTGCCTGATGCACCTTCCCAACTGCCTTCTATCAAAGGCATCATCCTCCATCAAACCTCTTCTCTCCATATCTTCCTTCACTTTATCTCTCCATCTAATTTTGTCTCCCTCTCAATCTTCTTCCTCTAACAGGTTCCTCCCAAGCCCTTTTCACTCTCTCCTCGTCACCCATCCTCGACACATAAACCATACCATCTCAATCGTGACACTCTTATCACCTCTGTAATATTTACTAAGCCTGCCCTTCTTATTTCATCATTTTCCAATCTCTCAAACAGTGATATTTCCATAATCCACCTCAGCATTCTCATCTCTGTTCTCTCAAGCTTTACTTCCTCTTTTCTTATTAGAGCCCATGTTTCTGCTCCATAAATTAACATTGGTCTTATCATTGTGTTATTTATCTTGACATTTAGCTTGATTGGCATTTTTTTTATCATATACCACTACAGATAACTCTCTCCACTTCCCCAATGCAGCTTTTATCCTACTGTCAACTTCAGCCTCAAATCCTCCCTCTTTGCTCACTACACTATAAAAAATAACAATTTGTCGGAAATTGTATTTTTCCTAACTATACAAACCTGAGGTCCTTTACATATAGTCCCACCTCATGCCACCCCTCACTCTGCGTTTCCTGGGCCTAAAGCAAAGTGACTCCTCTCCTCGCAGTCGAGCTTACTGCTAACTGCCGGACAAGTAGTTAACTACCAAACCCCCTTGTTCGAAGCTTACGACCGGTTCAGCTGCCACTAAGTATCTTCCTATTGTTAAAGGACCTCAGGTTTGTATAGTTAGGAAAAATACAATTTCCGACAAATTGTTATTTGTTCCGATACGTAATACAAACCCTCGGTCCTTTAACAATAGGAAGACTCACTTATTAGTGGGTGGAATTTGAGTCTTATGAACAGACTGGTGTTCGTCCTACCTTGGATTCCCTCCCTGGTCGTAAGAGCAGAGGGAGGGATCCTAGCCTCTGTCCAGCTGATCGGGGTGTGTACCGCAGGATCAGTGGTCAGACTTCTGGACCAGATTTATAAGAGGGAGACAAGCGTACCTCTTATAAATAGCAAAAAGCAAGAACTAGTTCCTACTTCAAGAGCCAAGGTAAAGTTATGGGTTTGTCTCTTGTTGGCTTCCACTCCCCCCCTTGTTGGGGAGTGGTGGATAAACACTTCTATCCCTGCTGAAAGGGATAGAATGGGGCTCGGTTGTGTAGCTTACCTGCATCGGCCTCCTGTTCAGCATAGTGACGACCGCGGCCCTCTGCCCACAGGTAGAGGAGAAGAACGAAGGAGGAAGAAAAGCCAGTTACACTCTCTTTCACTCGTCCATTCATGCAGTCACACAAGGATGCGATGCTGTTATGCCCGCTCGGGTGCTGAGTAGACTACACAACTTGTTGAGCAGCTACCACGGGTCCCAAGGAAAAAGTGTCCAAGGACCTGTGGGTGATATCCCGAAGGTAGAATGAAGTGAAGGTGGTCTGGTTAGCACAAACCCCTGCCTTCAGAACCTGCGCCACGGAGAAGTTCTTGCGGAATGCAAGGGTTGGAACCAATACCTCTGACTTCATGGGCTCTCAGACAAAGGGTAAGGGTGTTGTCATTGCCAGCTGTCTCGTACGCCCTCCTGATCACCTCACGCAGCCAGAAAGAAAGAGTTCTTGGAAACTTCTTTCTTGGTAACCCAGGTGCTAACGAAGAGGCGTCGACACTCAGGCCTGAGGTGCCGAGTTCTCTTTAGATAGTGCCGTAGCGCCCTCACAGGACAAAGCAGCATCTCATCCGCATCATTATCGGTGAAATCCTTCAGGGAGGGGATCGTGAAGGACTCGAACCGGTCATCAGGGACCGAAGGATTCTGAGTCTTCGCTACAAAGTTCGGGACGAAAACGAGCGTCACGGATCCCCATCCCCTGGAATGTTTGACATCGAAGGAAAGACCATGAAGTTCCCCTACTCTCTTCGCCGATGCCAGGGCCAGCAAGAAGAGGGTCTTGAGGGTCAGATCCCTGTCTGATGACTCTTGGAGTGGCTCGAAGGGTCTGCGAGTCAAACTCCTAAGGACAAGAGTCACATCCCACCCTGGGGGCCTGAGTTCCCTGGGTGGGCAAGACCTCTCGAAGGTCTTCATCAGGAGGGAGATCTCGAAAGAAGAGGAGATATCCACACCTCGCAGTTTAAGGACTAGGGCCAGGGCGGCTATGTAGCCCTTAACTGCAGAGACGGAGAGGAGCTTCTCTCGGCGAAGGAAGACGAGGAAATCCGGTACCTGCTGAAGAGTGGCTCTGAGAGGAGCGAGACCCCGTCCACGACACCAACCACAGAAGACGGACCACTTCCCCTGGTAGACAGCTGCAGAGGACTGTCTGAGGTATCCGGCCTTCTCTGTTGCTGCACTGTGAGAAAAGCCTCTCGCTCACAAGAGATGGTGGATAGCAGCCAGCCGTGAAGACACAGGGACTCAACGGACCGGTGGTACCGTTCTACGTGTGGCTGGCACAGGAGGTTATGCCAGGGGGGAATTTCTCTCAGCGCTTCGGCAAGCAGAGCCAGCAGGTTCGGATACCAAACGGCCTGAGGTCGTTTGGGCGCCACCAGGATCATCCGAAGGTTTGCAGTGATCAGAGCCCTGCTGATCACTTTGTGAATTGGAGTTTTCTGGTGTGCCGGGTGGCGAACAGATCCACGACTGGGCGCCCCCACAGGTTGAAGAGCCTTTCCACCACGTCCGGATGAAGGGACAATTCGGTTCCTATCACCTGATCCCGACGGCTGAGCTTGTCAGCTACCACATTCCTCTTGCCTGGAATGTAGCGGGCTGACAGCTCTACTGAGTGTGCCACGGCCCACTCGTGCACCTGCAACGTCAACTGGTGCAGCGGGAGGG
Source organism: Macrobrachium nipponense (assembly GCF_015104395.2). NCBI lineage: Eukaryota > Metazoa > Arthropoda > Malacostraca > Decapoda > Palaemonidae > Macrobrachium > Macrobrachium nipponense. Next base: position 20,654,302 of record NC_087212.1, on the reverse strand, counting down.
ACACTAGGCCCCCCTGCTTGTTGACGTACGCCACTACCGTGGTGTTGTCGCACATCAACACCACCGAGTGTCCCAACAGACGGTCCCGGAACTCTTGGAGAGCGAGGAACGCTGCCCTGAGCTCCAGGACGTTGATGTGAAGGTGCTTGTCGCGATGGTCCCACAAACCTGCAGTCAGCAACTCCTCCAGGTGTGCGCCCCATCCCTCGGTTGATGCGTCCGAGAAGAGCAGCATCTCCGGGGGGGAGTGAGAAGAGTCACTCCTCTTACGAGGTTCCCGTCGTCCAGCCACCAGGCTAAGTCCTGCCTCACCTTCTCCGTGAGAGACTCGGGGAAGAGGGGAGGGTCCCTTGCCTGTGACCAACACTCCTTTAGTCTCCACTGAAGAGACCGCAGGTGAAGACGCCCGTGAGGGACTAGCAACTCGAGAGACGACAGGTGGCCGATCACGACTTGCCACTGCTGAGCTGGTTGCTCCTGTAGAGACAGGAACTGTCTTGCTGCCTCCCTGAACCTGCTGATCCGTGAATCTGCGGGGAAGACTCGCCCTACTACCATGTCGATCAGCATGCCCAGGTACTTCATCCTCTGCTTGGGTTCGAGCTCTGACTTCTCGTAATTCACTAAGATTCCCAGATCGCGGCAGAATTCGAGGAGTCGATCTCTGTCCTGCAGCAATTGTGAGCGGGAGCTCGCCAGGACTAACCAATCGTCGAGATACCTCAAGAGACATATCCCTACCGAGTGGGCCCAAGCCGACACCAGTGTGAACACTCGCGTGAACACGTGGGGCGGTTGAGAGACTGGAACAAAGTGCCCTGAATTGGTACACCGTCCTGTCGAGGATGAAGCGGAGGTACTTCCTGGAGGATTGATGGATGGGTATCTGGAAATACGCGTCCTTCAGATCCACAGAAAGCATGAAGTCGTCCTCCCTGATGGAATCGAGCACTGAACGTGCTGTTTCCATCGTGAACCGAGTCTGGCGAACGAATTGGTTCAAGGGAAAGAGATCTATCACCAGGCGCCAGCCCCCCGAGGACTTCTCCACTATGACGAGGCGGCTGTAGAAGCCCGGCGACTGATCCTGTACGATCTCCACAGCATGCAGATGGACCAGGTTGGAGGTGAGGGGTGGCCAAGACTCGAAGGGTAGTAGATATCCCTCCCGAAGGAAGTTTACTATCCAGGTCTCTGCACCGTAGCACTGCCATGTTGCCCAATGGCTCGACAGGCAGCCCCCCACTTCCAGCAGCAAGTGAGGGGGAACGCCATCCTTAGCATTTCCCACCTCTCTTCGACTTCTTATTCCCAGCTCCCCCTTGTGAGAAGGAGGGCTGGGAGGAGGGCTGGTGACGGTCACTCCTTGAAGAAGTTGAAGGCAGAGTCTTTCCTCTGGGCTTTGATGATGCAATCGTCTTGGCCACAGAGGAAGCGCTAACCAAACTCTTGGGCTTGGCCGCAGTAGCTCGAGGCTGCCCAGACGCCTTCGAAACTGCCTGGTGTACTAAACGGTCACTCTTGTCAGTGGGCCGTCTTTCCACCGCAGTGTCCACAATCTCTCCTGGGAAGAGAGAGGAGGAACTTCGCACCGGTCCATTGCGAAGACCCAGAGCCGCCTCACGCCCGGCCGCCCTGGTCACTCAGGTGAGAACAGCATCTATACGCCGGAGAACCAGGTTGGCCCACAGGTTAGCCGTCTGGTGGGCCAGGTAGGCGATGGCCCTACCCCCAGACTGGCACGGTCTCAAGAAAGCCGGGTCCCCTTCAGGAGTGATGTTCCCCAAGGAGGCCGCGGTTTTCGACACTGTGAGGGACCACAGGTCGAGCAAAGAGACTGCTTGGAATGCTGCCATTGCACTTGATTCCAAGGCAAGGGCCTCCTGCTGCGAGAACCAAAGGTTCTCCAACAGGAGCTGCGGCAGAGACAACGCTGGAGTTAGCCTGGCTAGCTCCGGGTTAACCTGTCTGGGCGGCAGAGGGTCCTCCGAAGGCATGTAGAAGCGCCTCTGTCGCAGTAGAGGTGGAGGAAGGAGCTTAGCAGACCTACCGGACCGAAACGAACCCTCCTGTTCGGAGACGAGAGCGTCCACTTGGCCTAGTATGCTGTCAGTCAAGGCTGATTGCAGCAGACACACCGCCGTCCTGGGTTCCTTCTTAGGTCCCCGAGCGTCAGAAGAGCTGCTGCTGGTCCCCCTCTCTGCCTGGTCCCGGTAGGAGCGGCAGTCAGGGGACCTGCAGAGTCCGCTGTCGCGGTGGGAGCGAGGCCTGTCCTCACAGCGCGTCATGCCGCATGGACCAGCCAAGGCTGGTTCAGGCGACCGAGGGGACCGCTTCCTCGCCTCAGCCCACAAGCGGTCTGGGACCGTCGCGTCAACCCTGGGTACCAGTGCGTCGCTGCGAGAGCGATCGCTGGTCTGGTGAGAGTCGCCTGAGCCACCCCCGCCAGTCTTCCGCCCCGTGCCTGGATCCTGGCGCCGAGGGGACACAGATGCCTGGGTCTTGGCTGTCCGGTCACCCGCAGGTGACCATACACTCGGTGATTCTCGCGAACAAGAGGCCGAGACAGTACCTGGCGCCTAGGCAGAACCTCTGGCGCCAGGTGAGAAGGTGCAGGTGTTAGCTGACACTCCTCCGGTCCCTGTCTTCTTCTTCCTTGCGGAAGGAGAGACGGGCCCCGTTCCCGAAGGAACAGGAGGACCGACGGAAGTCCGTAGGACGGACCCTTAGAGGTCTCAGCATGAGACTTCTTAGTGGGGGAGGAGGCAACCTTCTTCTTCTTCGGCTGTGGGGCCTTAGAAGTTGAAGGGGAAGCGGCGGCAACGAACAACGACGAAGACGATGATGAAGACGAAGACGACATCTTCCTCCTCTTCCTCTTCCTCAGCACCACCGTCAGGTCTTCCATCCAGGACGGAGCCGGGGCAGTTGCCAAAGCAACAGGGCCCAACTGCACCTGTCCAGAAGGACCTGGGATGGGAGTAGCAACACCACGGGCAGGAACGAAGGCGGCAGGAACTGGTACCAGGGCTGGAGCGGCAGCATACTCAGGAACAGGAGGCGGGTCAGGAACCGGCAGCATCCTCTGCACAGGAGGCAGGTCTAGAGGAGAGCTCTTGGGAACCGGGAGTCCAGGGCTGCAGCAGGATCGGCAAACCCAGGTGGCGGCGTAGCAGCGGGCATCGAAACCTCCGGCAGCGGTGCCTGCACAGCGGCTGTCGGGGTCAACGTGGCTACGTGCTGAGTGTATACTAGGTGTGGCGGAGCAGCGTAGCCCGGCGTGGACACCGTCGTGGTGGTTGGCCTGTGCGTTACCAGCATGGTCCCTCTCGCCAGGTGACTCAGCAACCCCTGGACCGTCGGTGTCCCTTGCAACCCCAGCGAGTACCAGGCCCGTCCGAGATCGTCCCCCATGGCCAGCAAGTCTGAGGAAGGAAAAGTCGGGTAGATTAGTGGGGGGGTGTCTCTCTCCTTGCGGGGGGAGGGGGGGGGGGGGGAAGCAGTTCCCAGCCCAAGCGAATGGAGGACCCCGAGTATAACTGGATGTCGGGGTATCTCGCCCCCTCCTCCACGCTCGACTGATCGAGAGAGGAGAGGGAGCGAGAAACCTCCCCGAAGGAGAAGGAGCCATACAAGGGAGCTGAGATGGAGGGAGAAAAGAGGAAGACGCGTCCATAATCAAGGGCGTAGCCAGAGAATCCTCTGACGACTCCTGGCCGGCTTGCGCGGCTTCTTCCTCCCCCCATAGCGCTCCCACTGCTTCTCCGACCAAAAAATACAAGTATTACATGTCTCGGTGCAAGAGCATTCTCGCCCTCTACACCAAGTACAAAAATCATGAGGATCAACCTCTATGGATGAGCGAAAGGCCCCACACTTATGGCCCCAAACACCAGGGCACAATCTGCAGTTGATGGGGGGGCGAGGGGGTTTCTCCGGATCTTGTTGTTCCATATCCATAACAAAATGAATACAAAAAAGACACGCACTTACTTTTATACTTACAAAAGCACACAAGTAAAAGGAAAAGCGAAAAAGTCTTCACGCAGTGAAGCAAACTAAGCATACGACAGAAGCGGGCAGAGAGACGAAGAGCAGCACGTCCATCCACTAGCATGGCCGAAAGCAAAGTGACTCCTCTCCTTGCAGTCGAGCTTACTGCTAACTGCCGGACAAGTAGTTAACTACCGAACCCCATTGTTTGAAGCTTACGACCGGTTTAGCTGCCGCTAAGTACCTTCCTATTGTTAAAGGACCGAAGGTTTGTATTACGTATCGGAACAAAGGCAAATTCATACAATTACAAGTAAAAATGGAACATAACACAATATGGTAACAGCTGATAAAAATGCTATTATATAAAAATACATTAATGATGATAAAACCATGGTAAGCAGTAAGTAAACACAAAGACTACCAACCTACCAAATTATGTTGTTTATAAGAGAGAGAAAAGAAGAGGTTCAGTTTTTTAAGTGTATTTATACAATATATTTTGTTACAAATATGGGAAAATAAGGTAGTTAATAGCTTTTCGCATATAGTCTTTAATTTAAAGAGTGATGTTTATTGTTCAGAAGTTTATGGGATCCAGTATGACCTCTAATCCAGTAGCCTTGGGACCTGGACACTGCTGGACCATGGAAATCATCCCTAAAAAACCCTCTATGTAAACACAGTCTTGCCAGCTCATTCCACATATATATTGCTGTTATCAAAAGTAGTAAAAATCTTGCTAATAATCACTGTCATTCATTAGGTTCAGTTCCTTTTGAAAAATTCTGGCCTGCTCCATAAACATGTCCCTGGAAATGCTTACACCTTTGCTACATCAGAGCTTAAACCCCTTCATAAGTGCTCTGTCTAATTCTGATCTCCTGATACCTTTCAATGTTTTCTGGCACTTCAAATTCTTTTGACTTTTGTTTTCAGCAAAAAACCTGAAAAACCAGACAAGAAATAATGGATGGAACTAGAACTGAAGAGATACAACACATCTCATTGTAGGAACTTCACATACATACATGCTATGTGACACATGGAATAAACTGCCACAAGTTATAAACAGCAACAGCGTGGAAGAGTTCAAAAGAAACCTAGACAAAGTAAAACCTGTTCCTATAGATAAGCGAGCACATGACATCTCGGATGGAATAATAAGTCCTTGTAACTTATCCTCTCTCTCTCTCTCTCTCTCTTTCCTGCTAAGATAGTTGCTTCAGTTACATTTCCCAGCATTTTTGACACCTTATATTTCACCCCTTCTCAACCCCCCCCCCCCCACCTATTAAGGCTGAACTTGGACTTAAAGGGCATCAAGAATGTCATTATTCATCTCTGCAACCTCAAAAACTATGGATTAGACACTAATATCTGTCATTCTTTACATTTTATTTTTCACCCTTTCTCACCAAGCCCCCCTTCCTATCACTGCTGAACTTTGAATTAAAGGGCATCATTCATCTATGCGAACTCATTTCGGTTACTTTTATGTCACCGCATCCCCTTTGGTGCCAGTGATGTCTTACCCCATAAATCTATTCTTTCCCGATAGTAATTCATATGCATATGTAATACTGCAGCCCTTCCCACCCTTACCCCCTTTGGTGCTAGTGATGTCTTACCCCTACAGTATTCTTTTCTTGGTAGTAAGTCATATGTATACCAAGTTTGGTTGAAATTGCTCCTCAATGTATTCCAGAGTTGTGCTGGAATACACACACATACATACAACCACTTTTATATACTACAGGCAGTCCCCCGGTTATTGACAGGGGTTCTGTTCCGATGGCTTGACGATAAGAAAAAATCACTAATAACTGAATATCGATGATCGGCACTTATTGGCGGCACCGATAACCAGTTTGGAGCCTCTGTTAGGTATGTACCAGCACTAATACTCTATCATGAGTGCCGATAACTGGAAATCAGCATATTTTGGTGCTGAAAATAGCTGATTTTTGGCACTAAATAAGTGCCATAAAACTGGATCACCAATAACCAGGGACTGCCTGTGTATAGATTTTTTAGTTTTGCACAATGTTACTATTGGAAATAAACTAAGCTTGTGTATTTATGAAGCAAGATCCAATTCCAAAATCCAAAAATTCAGAAAACTCATATGACATGTGGTGCAGCCCTCAGAGGCACTCAAGAACTAATGGCAGCTGATTGCAAAAAGTGCTGGATCATAGGAGTTGCCAGATCATGTTATGCTAGATTAAAGAAGTCAAGATTATATTCATAAGGTGAAGTGAGTAAGGGTACAGAGTTGCCGTTTTACACCAGTATTGTAATGGAGTTGAATATATCATAAGAAACGTCAAAATTATGCTTACTTCTTTTTCTTTTTCTTGTCAACTGTTATATTGGAGAAATCTTCTGTGGGTGGAGAATTCTTCAAAGTCACTTTCTGAATCACCAAAGGTACTTTAATCCCAACAAGATGTTTCATTACGTCTTCCCAATCACTGCCTTTTCTACTGATCTCATATCCTTCAAAAGAAAATATACATTGTGATCCATAAAAATTTATGAAGATAACATATGCATTATTAAAACAATAAAAATGAAGTAATAGTGATAATATACCTTGACCTAAAATAGAATCTGGTAAGAAAACTAGTACAATGGTCCCCCTATTCGCAGGGGATCATACCAGACCCCGCCGAATAGCTCAAAACCGCGAACAGTTAGAACTCCCCTCTAAAAATGCTTATATCTGCCTATCTTGAAAGTTCAAATACCAAATGTATACCTTAAATAACAGCCTACATCAAATTTACCTAAGTTATTATCTTATTACTCTATTAATCTTTGAGATTATATTATTAATATTTCAAAATCATCTTAAACATTAGTAACCTTAAAGATAAATGTATGTACCTCTAACACTTCAGCCAAATGAGAGAGAGAGAGAGAGAGAGAGAGAGAGAGAGAGAGAGAGAGAGAGAGAGAGAGAGAGAGAGAGAGAGAGAGAGAGAGAGAGAGAGAGGTCCTTATTTAAGAGTGAAATGGAAAGATTATTGTATTTATTTAAAATACTATCACATGAATTTCGTAATTACAATTTTATTATTATTATTATTATTTGAAAATATTAATAACCTTATTACATATATGTACCATAAAAATTATCTCATCTGAGAGAGGGAGAGAGAGAGAGAGAGAGAGAGAGAGAGAGAGAGAGAGAGAGAGAGAGAGAGAGAGAGAGAGAGAGAGAGAGGTGTCCTTATTTAAGAGTGAAACGGAAAGATTATTGTATTTCTTTAAAATACTATCACATGAATTTTGTGATTACAATTTTATTATTATTATTTATTATTATTATTATTATTTGAAAATATTAATAACCTTATTACATATATGTACCATAAAAATTATCTCATCAGAGAGAGAGAGAGAGAGAGAGAGAGAGAGAATCATCAATATCATTGACAAATTAGGTGGCAACATTCCCCTCCTGTCACATTACTTGACATATTTGACAGTTCTGGACTTTGTGAACTTCTCTGGAGTTAGAGAGATGATGGAAATAATTTTTATTTGTAATTACAGTTACACCAGCAAGTGCAAAAATACTGCATCACATGCAAACTCCTCTCTCTCAAATGGAAACTGTTGGTGCAAGATTGTCAAAAATATGAAGGCATTCCAACAGAATTGAACCTGATCAGAGAAAAGGTCATGTCCCTTTATTTAGCCATAAGGCAATCAGAAGATAAGGGAGGTCTGCAGAATCTAAAGCCAGCAAAGGTTGGTTTGATAACATCTGGAGGACAAGACTACAGAAATTACAATTGCAGGAGAAACAGCTTCTGTCTACCAAGTGACACCCTAAAGCAAATGTTAAGAAGAGCAAAAATATTTACTTGGAGCAGATATTCAATGCCGATGAAAAAATGCTGCAGACTACTCAAGCACCAGGTTTATGATCAAGGCAACCCTGATTTTAAAGCTGCTAATCCACAAGCTTGAAAGGAAAAGATAGCTTTTAACTGCCAGTCTTTTGTATGCATAACAAGAGGGTAAGGAGTACCAGAATACTTCCTAAAGAAATTTCATGAGTACTTTGTCAAGGAAGTCAAAAGATACCAGGGCAGCAAGGGACTGCCTTTTAAGGTGGTATGGATTGTTATTGGACAATGCCCCAGATCACCCATAATTCCATAACTTCCACACCAAAGATATTGAAGTTATCTATCTGACCCCAACATAACATCTCTGATCCAACTTCTAAATTAGAGTAATATGAATGTTTAAGGCTTTATTACAAACAACAAAAGTGATATTTTTACAATATAATGAGATTTGATGTATATATGTACTACCAAGTACAGGCAGTTCCCGGTTATCAGCGGGGTACTGATAAGTGAAACCCGCCATTAACCGAAACTTGGTGACTTATGAAGCTTCTGGTGCCAAGTTCAGTTAATGGCACCTCTGTTAGCTATGTTATGGTGCCATAACTCTATCATCAGCACTTTTATGGCACTGATAACCAAAACTCGGTCTGTTTTCGCGCCATAAAAACCGGACCGCCATTAACCAGGTCCGCCGATAACCAGGGACTGCCTGTAATTAAATGGCTAAGAAGTTCTAGTACCAGCAGCTACAATTTGAAAATGGCAGTAACAATTCTTTTGTCTTTTAGTGTAGGCAGGTTCCCCGCCCACTACCGGGGTAGAATGTAAACAACACAGCAACCGAATTCAATTTATTTATGCCTTGTCATCCATGAGAGGGGAGGTGGGTGAGCTCCCATTCTGTAATGATTTGTTCAGTATAGAAAAAATCTCATTTTATTATAAAAAAAATAAATAATTTTTATGTAAGAAACTTACCAAGTAATAACATAGCTGATTCCCACATTGCTAGGAGGTGGGATTCATGGGTGAAAACTATTGCACAGTATTAATGGTAATAAAATACAAATAGAAAAATTGCTAACATTAACATAAGGTTTGTTGTTGCCTTACCAGTTAAGAGAGCTATTGCAGGAAATTACTACCTCTGGCGCAGCTCATCTCAACTTGTAGAAGTGTTTCCTCAGACCAAGGGTCACCTACTACATTGTGGGAGCCTTACAGTGAGGACTTCTCCAAGAGCTAGTGAAGTACAGACCTTGCCCCTGTCCTGGGCACAGTACCATCAAAAATCACGAAAGCCAGAATACCAAAACCACCTACACCAATAACTTAAAAAACACCACCACCCTACCAACGATTCTGGGGGGTATCCAGGACCAACTAGCCCCAGACTCCACTAAGACCCAACACCAGATTCAAGGTGAATAGTAAGGTATAAATAATAACTTAATGTTTCCTTCCCCAGAACCATGCCAGCCACCACGAACAGACCCAAGGTACTCCAGTATTAAAAATATTCTCGATTTCACATCCAGACAGTCCCCAGTTATCGGCAGGGATTCCATTCTCAGTAGGGTAATGATAAGCAAAAACCACCATTAACCCATAACGCCTATTGGACGTATTATACGTCGACTAAAATTGTCTGTCGGGTGCTAATTGGACGTACGGTACGTAGACTACAAAATGTTTTTTTAAATATTCGCGGAAAAATAGCTAAAGGCCTAATTTGCAAAAAATTTGAAATCACGCGCCTTGAGGGATGCTGGGAGTTCACGGATCAAGGTGTTTTGTTTACAAGCATAGCCCAGGCACACAATGCTTTTTAGAGCGAGAAGAAAGAAATTCGCACGTCATGTGCGAATTTCTTTCTTCTCACACTAAAAAGAACCAGCGCCGCATCACAGAAATTTTTTTGTCATAATTTTTGCACCGTTTTATATTAGCCATTACATAGAATTTTATATATGAAAATTTGCGCAATTTTATGTAGAATACAACAAAAAACAACCCATGGTTGTAGCTTTTATCAGTTTTGAAATATTTTCATACAAATCACGATAAGTGCCAAAATTTCAAACATCTGTCAACTCTGACTCGACCGAAATGGTCGAAAAACGCAATTGTAAGGTGAAACTCTTACATTCTAGTAATATTCAATCATTTGCCTTCATTTTGGAACAAATTGGAAGTCTCCAGCACAAAATTTCGATTTATGGTGAATTTTTGAAAAACACCTCTTCCTTACGTCCGCGCGCGGTAACTTGGGCGAAAATCTCAAAAATTCTTTCATCAGTTTGTCGTAATGTTTGCACCATTATATATTAGAAGTTACATAAAGTTTTATATATAAAAATGTGTGCAATTTTATGTAGAATACAACAAAAACACAACCCATGGTTGTAGCTTTCATCAGTTTTGAAATATTTTCATATAAATAACGATAAGTGCCAAAATTTCAACCTTCGGTCAACTTTGACTCGACCGAATTGGTTGAAAAACGCAATTGTAAGCTAAAACTCTTACATTCTAGTAATATTCAATCATTTACCTTCATTTTGCAACATATTGGAAGTCTAGCCCAATATTTCAATTTATGGTGAATCTTTAAAAAAAACTTTTTCCTTACGTCCGTGCACAGTAACTCTGCCGAAAATCTCAGAAATTCTTTCCTCACTTTGTCGTAATTTTTGCACAATTTTATATTAGCCATTACATAAAGTTTTATATATGAAAATGTGCGCAATTTCATATAGAATATAACAACAAACAACCCATGGCTGTAGCTTTTATCAGTTTCAAAATATTTTTATATAAATCACGACAAGTGCCAAAATTTCAACCTTCGGTCAACTTTGACTCGATTGAAATGGTTGAAAAATGCAATTGTAAGCTAAACCCTTACATTCTAGTAATATTCAATCATTTACCTTCATTTTGCAACATATTGGAAGTCTCTAGCCCAATATTTCAATTTATGGTGAATCTTTAAAAAAAACTTTTTCCTTACGTCTGTGCACAGTAACTCTGCCGAAAATCTCAGAAATTCTTTCGTCAGCTTGTCGTAATGTTTGCACCATTTTATATTAGCCGTTACATAAAGTTTTATATATGAAAATGTGCGCAATTTCATGTAAAATACAATAAAAACTAATTCATGGTTATAGCTTTTATCATTTTTGAAATATTTTCATATATATCACGATATAGAAAAAATTCGTCCTTCGGTCAACTTTAACTTGACCAAAATGGTCGAAAACTGTAATTGTAAGCTAAAACACTTACAGTCTAGTAATATTCAATCAATTACCTTTATTTTGCAACAAACGGGAAGTCTCTAGCACAATATTTTGATTTATGGTGAATTTTTAACAAACATTTTTTTACGTCCGCTCGTTACAAATTCATGCATCATTTTGTGATAATATTTTCTCTGTGTTGCTTTGATCGTTTTACAATTTTTTATATACCAAACTCATTGCAATTTAGTGTACAATACAACAAAAAAAATCAACTCATTAGCTTTAACCGTTTTGCTCACAGCGCAATTTGTATACAATTATATATATGAAATATTTTTTAGTGCCGTCATATATTCCAACATTTATATATGATAATGATATTTTTTTCATTTCTGATGGTTGCATAGTTACTAACCTCCAGGCAATGAAATAAAGGAGCCAAAAATGAACTCTTAATTTTAAAAACTAAGTCTGCTGTGATTTTTTGAAAAAACTTTTTTTCCGCTTCGGCGCTAACTCCCGAACGCCGCCGGCATACAAGAGACACTTTGGGAAATAGCAACTCGGCGTTTAAGGGTTAACCGAAACTTGGTGATTTATGGCGGTTATGGCACCGATATCTGGTAAATGTAACCATAACTCAATTATTAGTCCCTTATGGCACCAATAACTGGAACTCAGCATGTTTTGGCACCATAATTTGCCTATTTTATGGCGCTATAAAACCGTATCACCATTAACCCAGTCCACCGATAACCAGGGACTGCCTGTGCATAGTGGGTCGCAAAGACCAACTTACATTTCCAATATATTGATTGGATAATGGAAGTTAAAGAAAGATTATAGTGCAAGAAGGCCAGATATGTAGCCACTGCCCTAATCTCATGTGCCTTACCTTTATACCAGGTATCACTTCTTTTACTTGCGAATGGGCATCACAAATGAGATCTCTCAGGAAAAACGAGAGAGCATCCTTGGAGAGAGGATGAGAGGGGTCCTTTACAGAACACCATAAGTTAATGGAAGTGTTGAGAAATTTAAAATCTCTATTTTTTTCTGAACCACTGTAGTTTTGGTTTTCAGAAAAATTTATGATTTTGGAGCATTTAAGTACATACCAAAATATCTGAAGGATTTCAGACTGTCATTGTAATTTATGTCTTTTTAAGTATTTTGTATATTCATGAATGAAAGTTTTCATTTTCTCATCTGTAAAGGATATGCAATTACTTCGATACTCTCTCTATTAGTAACTACTGTATTTCAAACAAGACATTATCCCTTTCTGTCAGTGTAATGGTTACACATGTACTTCCCTCTATGCTTCTTTGAAAGGAAGGTGGGAGACATTCCAGAGCTCTGGCTGTGAAAGGGAGAGTATCATTGTTCCATGTTCCTTTGGGTCCAGTCTTCACAGCATATATATGCCTTAAGTGTATTCCAAGACCCAGTGGAATCTACCAGAAGAACTTTGTTACCTTCAGTTTAGTTTTAGTGTTAACTCTTCATTTGTGCTCGTTTGTGATTCTCTGTTAATGTTACCATAACCGTAGTTTGTGTAATTTTGATTCACTCATAATTTAATGTAGTAATTTGTCTTGATTTAGTTGATTGTGATTCAGTTTGTTTATTCATTAGTTTGTCTCAATTTATTTTAGTTTATCAGTGTTAAATGTTCCTTACTTGTTTGTATTAAATGATTTAATTATTATATACCAATTGATTCTGAGACCCCCTTTTTTTCTGTGAATCAGTTAAGGCTGGCACCTAATCAGGTACATATGTCCCGCCCAAGGTAATCTGAAATAGATCATGTTAAATCTCCCTCAACTAAGGGTGTCCAAGGTTTTACTGTTCAGAGAGGGAGGAACAGGCTGATAAAACTCAACCTGTTGTATAGTCTGTGAATAACGAGTAATAATTTTCCATAGTAAGCCCCTCTAAGTTTTCGATCCTGCAAAGGTAGAACTTGAGCTCTCTCACCAGGCAAAGAGACCTCTCCTCTTTATCCAGACCCATAATGTCAGACAAGTTCTTAATTGTAAAAGACAAAAGCCAAGATTTAGCATGATTCTCGTTTTTAGCCAGAAATCCCAGAGTATATAAAACTAGGGCATTCATGTTGGAGAACCCAACCCTTTTATTTAATTACCCTCCTGGCAGAGGCCAAGCTATCAGGAAAAGGGTCTTCCTGGTTAGATTATTAAAACAGCAAGAAGCCAGGGGTTCGAATGGAGGGCCAGACATGCATTTTATGACTACGTCCAGATTCCAGAAAATTTGTTGAGTTTCCTTACATTTGCATATATCGAAAGACTTAATAAAGTCTGTTAAGTCTTGAGTTGAAGAAAAGTCTAGACCCTTCTGTTAAGTCTTGATTAGAAGACAAGTCTAGACCCCTCTGTTAAGTCTTGATTAGAAGACAAGTCTAGATCCCTATGTCTGAATACAGAGATTAACAAGGCCCTGTACCCTTTAATGGTGGAAGAAGATAATCCTCTCAACTTCCTTAGGTATCTCCATTACCATCACTTGAGAAGAGGAGACTTGATTTCTTCTGCACCAAGACCTAAAAATGGACCATTTGTTTTGGTAGACGTAAGAGGATGAGTGATGGCTACATTTTGAGATCGCCTCTGCAGCCAACCTTGAAAAGCCTTTGGCTCTGAGGACTGTGACGACAGTTTGAACCATGTCAGCGCCAGTGTAGAAAACCCTTGATGTAACCTCTTATGTGTGGCTGTCTGAACAGCTTTCATCTTTGGGAGAGTAGCCTGGGAAATCTGCTATCAGAATGATTAGGTCTGGAAACTATTCTCTTTCCAGACCATTCTCTGAGGGGCCAGAATGGGGCAATGAGGATCATTGAGACATTTCTGAGAGTCCAGAACTTCTTGAGAACTTCTCTGATCATTCCCAAGGGAGAAAATGTATACAACTCCTTGTCTGACCTGTTCAGGAGCATGGTGTCCACAGCCCACAACCCTAGATCCAGAACAGGGGAACAATAAAGAGGAAGCCAATGATTTTTGGCAGTCCCGAGCAGGTCTATCATTGGCCTTCCCCACAACTTCCAGAGGTCCAGGCAGACCACTGGATTCAGGGTCCATTCTGTAGGAATGCCTTGATTGGAGCAGCTGAGTTGGTCTGCTATGTATAATAATTTATAGTCATTAACAGTGTTAACATTTTGTTTTCTCAGCTTCATTATTTCCTTGCCAATCTTTTCTCCATACCAAATAAAGGTATGGTGTAAAAATATATAAGTCCTGTTCTACTTCATTAATATCATTTATAACATAACTACGATAATTTTTTACTATCGTATGATGGCTGAAATGCAAGCGAAACATTGTTGTCATCAGATTCGGTTTGGCTATTGTAGCAAAACAACTGTTTTCGTTCAGTTGTTCGTGGCTGTAGCGTTTAAGCAACGATTATAATGTTACTAATGATACTTTTGTCATTCTCTTTTGCTTTTGTTAGCAGTATGAAAAAGGTCTCTCTACACCAAGATTTACCAATAAGTTCATCAAATCTGACATTAAAAATTTGTAGAACTACTATGCAGACCACAGTAAATGATTAGGCAAATGAAATTCCACATTTTCATTAAACAGTTATTACATATTAGGGCAAAATATGTGGCCATGACACTGTCAAGGCATCGTTAACAAGTCTAATGCACCATAAGGGGGATTGTGGCACTCGTAGACTTTTGAATTTCGGTTAGCGTCCGGCCCCCAGGAACAGAACCTCTGTCGTTAACCGAGGACTGCCTGTATATATAAACAACTGCTCTCATTATTTCCCAGAAATAAAAAATCATTGGGTTACAAGATACAGTGGTCCCCCCGTATTCGCGGGGATGCGTACCAGAACCCCCCCCCCCCCAAATAGTTAGAACCCACGAATAGTTGGAACCCCTATAAAAATGCTTAAAACCTCCTATTTTGGTAGTTTAAACTCAAGAAAAACCCACTAAAAATTTTCATACCTGGATTTTTTAATAGTTTTATCACAAAAAGTGCATTTTATGATAAAATTGATAAAAAAAATTGAAATTTGTGGATATTTCTCATAAAAATACCGCAAATAGGCGAATTTTCCGTGAATAATGCAGGGAAAATTTCCAGAGAGAAATCCATGGATGTGTGAGTCTGCGAATCCGGAGAACGCGAATACAGGGGGTCCACTGTATACATATTGTTCCACTTAGCTTTTCTTGGCTCTAACAACTGAATGCACTCAAATTTACAATAGCAAAAAAGGCTACACTACAGGAATGACCTAACAATGAACTTGCCCTACTGTTGAAACACTGGACCCACATTTACTGTTACCAAGATATATCTAAAGTCTTTTTATGCTTATATGTTCATGCCCATATGGTTTGTAAACAACCTATTCCCTTACCATTCTATGGTGTGCCATCACGAATATCTACTTACAAAGACAACATCCTAAGATGCTTTGTCCTATTACACTATTTGCACTGGTCAAAGCTGCTGTTACCTAAGCTAATATTTGTCACCTCTGAAAATGTTCACTTTTACAGGGTTCACCTTTCAGCTGAATTAAAAGGACATTTAACATTAACAATGCACTAGCCTTCCTTTGTCTTCCAGAAGGCAGAAAAATTGAACGGCACTACCTTGTGCCTACCTAATTGTGCAGCTGAAGGCAGCACAGAATGATCAAAACATACAGACATCTCTAGGTATGACTTCCATCTGTTATGAAGCACCATTGTCTGTGATCCAAAATGGCACTGGGTGAAGTGCATATACTAAGTTTATAAAGGGATTACTGTACTTTACTTGCATATAGTGTTCTTTAATTAAGGTAATTTCCCACTTCCTTCTTCTCGTACTATTTTTTTTTACATTTATCTTATGTAGCTTATACTAGATTCAGTTACTTGCTCTAGGTTATATGGTTTTCTTTTTCCCAACAGTTTTCATATACAATTTTCTATACTAACTTGGTCGAGTTTCAATGCTATTTACCAGTATACGTATATGGTATTGCAATCTGGAAAAAGGTACTACTTCACTGAAAGTTAATTAGGAGAGTGAGCAAAATACTTCTAGCCTTAAGCCTACCAATATATCTTTATGATCTTTGCTTTTACTTTCATGTCCACCAAACTTTTAAAGCCACTTAACCCTTAAACGCCGAATGGACGTATTAAACGTCGAGTCAAAATGTCTCCCGTATGCCGAATGGACGTACCATATGTAGACTCAAAAAAGTTTTTTTAAAAATTTGCGGAAAAATACTTATAGGCCTACCAGCCGAAAACTTTTGAATCACGCGCCTTGGGGGATGCTGGGAGTTCACGGATCGAGGCGTTGTTTTGTTTAGAAGCGTGACCCAAGTGCGCATGCGCGAAATGCTTTCTTCTCGCTCCAATCAGCATCAGCGGCGCATCGTCCGAGAGTGATCTTTTGTCGGAATCGTGTTTTTCTGAACTTGTGGGAGACTTTGAACATTTGTGTTGCTACAGGACGTTCGTAGAGATGTCTGGACGTCGTATGAAACGCGAAAGGCGCATTTTACCCGTCGGAAGGGAACGTGTTAGGAGAGTTTTGGACTTGGATGCTGGGGAAGGAACAAGCACCCAACCTGACCTTGCTCCTCAACGCCGTTCTGTGCGACCACGTGTCGATGAAAGTGCTTCTAAAGTGTCTCATTTGCCGTTAGTAACCCCAAGGAAGCATCGGGCCATCCTTAGGGGCATTCGTAGGAATTTGGGAGGGCTCCAACCAAGGGACATTGACGAATATTATCAGAGCTCGATCGAGAGCATGCGGCAAGTCCTCATTTTGATGGCGGATGGTCGTCAAGTGATGAGGACATAACTCCCGATGATAGTGATGACGACGAATATTTGCCCCCAATGTCCGTTCGAAGCTCACATCCCGAAAGTGAATTAGAATTCAGTAGTTTTAGTGCATATGAGGGGGAATCTGAGGAGGGGGAGGATGATGAGTTTGGTTCAAGTTTTCGTGCCGATGATGATGATACAGAAAGCGAAGGCTTGAGTGAGGAGATGGGCCAGTGAGGGGGTCTCGTGTGCGAAATCGTACCCGTGCGCGCGCACGGGCACATAGAAGGTCGGATAGTCGCGCGAGCCAAGGTGAAGCTCGGTCGTCCGAGAGTGACGATGGGTGGACAGAGGACCCCACACCACCTAACATGCATCCATTCGCGGCAAATCCTGGCCTCACCGTACCTGTTCCCCTGACTCCTCTGGGTTTCGTTCAGCTTTTCCTTACGCGGGAATTGCTGGAGTACCTGGTAGCAGAGACGGCGGACTACGCCAGATACTGTCGTGATGAAATGCGCACGACATTGTCGTATTATTGGCGGGGTTGCAACCTCCCTGACATTGCGCATTTTTTGGGGCTCCACATTTTTTTGGGATTGCTGCCTGCTTCCGACGTCAGGCAATATTGGAGGCGTAATTTTTTCTTAGGTACGCCCAATGTGCCCGGCGTTATGCCCCGTGATACTTTCCTGGCGTTGGACAGATATTTCAACGCCTTCAACCAAAGGGCCATACCCCGGAATAACTCTGATCGCCTCATTTTAGCGCGCCCAGTGTTGGATTATATTCGTGAATGCTGTATAACTCTCGTGATTCCTGGAAAGAACCTTTCTTTGGATGAGGGGAAGATGCCTTACAAAGGACGTCTAAGCATCAAAGTGTATAACCCCAAGAAGCCGAAGAAATATGGCGTGAAATTTTTTTTTATTACAGAGGCCAACACTGGCTACGTCGTGGACTTTTTGGTGCATTCCGGGGCCTTCTGCACGTTGCGTGACACTGTTTTCGGGCTTGTGGATCGTTTCCGTAACCAGGGATACCACCTGTTTATGGATAATTATTATAACTTGGTATCCCTGGCCCAGGAACTGTATGAAGCAGGTGTTCACGTCAGTGGTACCCTTCGGTTGGTGCGTGGGGCCCCGAATGTCCTCAAGAGATTCGCTAGCCATCCACAACATCTGGCAAGAGGAGAGACACAGTGGCGGCGGAAGGGAACTGTCTTCGTCATCTGTTGGAAGGGTGTCCGACTCGTCCCCATGATTACGACGAGCCATGAACCTGTCCAAGAGGAGATCGTGCAGCGGAAGAAAACACGTCGACAGGGCCGAGTTGTGTATGAGGAGTTTCGTGTAGAGTGCCCTACCGTCATTGGGCACTACAACAGGCACATGGGAGGAGTTGATCTCTTTCATCAGCTCATCCAGTATTATCCCTTTGCCAGGAGAACCAGGAGGTGGACACAAAAGCTCCTCAAATACATCCTTCAGTTGGCCCTCCAAAATGCCTACATACTGTACTGTGGGTACCGCGGTGACAATCTTCCGAGGTTGTCCCACATACAGTTCCTAGAGGTAGCCGGGAATGCCCTCATCAACTTTGATCTCGATGAGTGGCCTTCCATCACTGCCCCCCTGCCCCGAGCTGTAGATCTCCCCGTACAGGAAAGGGCAGACCTTAGGGGTAACTACTTCGGTCATTCAGCTGCCAACGCCCCTGCTGCCGCCGCCCCTGCTGCCGACGCCCCTGCTGCCGCCGCCCCTGCTTCCGCCGCCCCTGCTGCCGCCCCCGCCCGCACCACCCCTTCTCGTCGGGTAGTGGACCCTCCGTGTCGGCTGATGCCAAGGGATCACACACTGGATCTCCTAGAAGGGCGCAGGCAGAAACGGTGCCGGGTGTGCCATATGCATGGCAGAAGGAGAGACACCCGGTTCTTCTGTCGCACCTGCAAGATAGCTCTATGCAGGTTCGGGGAGTGTGACCGCAAATACCACAGTGCGGTCTTCTATTGGAGTGCGACTCAGCGGTGGTCAGGGGAGGGCTCACGGGACCGCGCCCTATCCCAGCGGCCGTAAGGGCGCGCGTCTCCCTCCTCCACCTGTACCTCGTCATGTCGTGAGGAAAAAAATGCAAGACTCTTCAATGGAGGAGGGAGAAAACAAGAATAGAACGAAGAGTCAGGATTAGGAGTGAGTATTCTGCATTTGTTTTATATTTATAATTTTATTTATTATTTCAAGTTGTTATATCTCCGTATCTATGCATGAATACGATATTTCATTGTATGCAAAAAGAAAAGTGTCACCTGCATTCCTTTTATTTATGTATTCGTAACCAGAATCGGAAAATTGTAATAAAAAATAAAGAACATACATTATATATATAATATATATATAATAATATATATATATATTATATATATATATTATATATATATATATTATATAATATACTATATACATATATATAATATATATATACATTATATATATATATATATTATATATATATATATATATATATAATATATATAATATGATATATATTATATATATATATCTATAACATTATAGTATATATATATATATATATATATCATATATATATATATATATATATATATATATATATATATATATATATATATATATATATATATATATATATATTATCATATATATATATATAATGTGCATATAAATCACGATGATTGGGAAAAAAACTACGATGGTCAACTTTGACGCAACCGAAATGGTCAAAAAACGTAATTTTAAGCTAAAACTCTTACGGCCTAGTAATATCCAGTCATTTATCTTCATTTTGAAACAAATTCGAAGTCTCTAGAACAATACTGTGATTTATGGTGAATTTTTGAAAAAAATATTTTTCTTCCCTCCGCGCGCCGCTTCGCAGCCGAAAATCTCCGAAATGTGTACATCGCATTATCCTAATATTTGCTCCTTTTCATATTAGCCGTTTTATAGAGTTTCATATATCAAAATGTGCACAAATTCATGAAGAATACAATAAAAAATAATTGAATGTTGTAGCTTTTCTCATTTCTCAAATATGTGCATATAAATCACGATGATTGGGAAAAAAACTACTACGGTCAAATTTGATGCAACCAAAATGGTCAAAAAACGTAATTTTAAGCTAAAACTCTTACGGCCTAGTAATATCCAGTCATTTATCTTCATTTTGAAACAAATTTGAAGTCTCTAGAACAATATTGTGATTTATCATGAATTTTTGAAAAAAATATTTTTCTTCCCTCTGCGCGCCGCTTCGCGGCCGAAAATCTCCGAAATGTGTACATTGCATTATCCTAATATTTGCTCCTTTTCATATTAGCTGTTTTATAGAGTTTCATATATCAAAATGTGCACAAATTCATGAAGAATACAATAAAAAATAATTGAATGTTGTAGCTTTTCCCATCTCCGAAATATGTGCATATAAATCACGATGATTGGGAAAGAATACAATAAAAAATAATTGAATGTTGTAGCTTTTCCCATCTCCGAAATATGTGCATATAAATCACGATGATTGGGAAAAAAACTATGTACAGTCAACTTTGACGCAACTGAAGTGGTCGAAAAACGTAATTTTAAGCTAAAACTCTTATGGCCTAGTAATATCCAGTCATTTATCTTCATTTTGAAACAAATTCGAAGTCTCTAGAACAATATTGTGATTTATGGTGAATTTTTGAAAAAAATATTTTTCTTCCCTCCGCGCGCCGCTTCGCGGCCGAAAATCTCTGAAATGTGTACATCGCATTATCCTAATATTTGCTCCTTTTCATATTAGCCGTTTTATAGTTTTTCATATATCAAAATGTGCGCAAATTCATGAAAAATACAATAAAAAATAATTGAATGTTGTAGCTTTTCCCATCTCCGAAATATGTGCATACAAAAAAATATATATATAAAAATTTCGACATTCGGTCAACTTAAACTCGTCCGAAATGGTCAAAATCTGCAATTCTAATCTAAAACTCTTACAGCATCGTAATATTCAATCATTTGTATTCATTTTGAAACAAATTGGAAGTCTCTAGAACAATATTTAGATTTACGGTGAATTTTTGAAAAAATCATTTTTTTACGTCCGCGCGTTATGAATTCGTACATCATTTTGTGATAATATTTTTCTGGTGTTGCTTTTATTGTTTTACAATGTATTTATATCAAAATGATTGCAATTTAGTGTACAATACAACGAAAAAAAAAATAAACTCGTTAGCTTTTACCGTTTTTTGCACAGCGTGATTTTAATACAATTATGTATGAATTTTTTTTTTTGCTACCATATATCGCATTATTTACATATGATAATGATATTATTTTTCATTTCTGATGGTTGCATACTAAACTTCAGGGAATGACAAAAAAAAAGGAGCCAAAAATGAACTCTTAATCTTCAAAACTAAGCGTGCTGTGATTTTTTGAAAAAATTATTTTTTCCACTTCCGCGCTCACTCAAAACCGGCTCCAGCATTCGGGAGACGTTTTGATTTTTACCGCTTCGGCGTTTAAGGGTTAAATAACACACATTGTGTATTGAAGAAGCACAACTGAAGATAGTCTGAAATAAATTTTAATGACACATTGATCACTGTTTCAAAACTTATCTAAAATCCCTCAGCAACATCACAGTGCAGCTGCATAACAACAATACATTTATCTAGTATTATGACTAAAAAATACTTCCCTGTACACAACCTGCTCAAGTTTTTTTTATTATCTAACAATATTGCTTACACTTTTTATGATAAACTAAATGAAAAACAACAACAAATATGAAAATTCTGCTATTCTTACCTGTTTCTAGTAATCTCTTCATATCATGAATTACTTTGAAGAAAGCTTTACGCTCCTTATCATAAGTATATGTTAACATATACCCATCTGGGAACAAGGAAATATTAGCTTCTTTGTGTTCTTCAGGTTCTTCAATCTTCTCTTCTGTCAACCAAACAGTCTCTGGCTCACTACCAGCAGCCTTTTCCTCTGAAGATTGCTTTGACTGAAAGATTATTCTGAATTATCTCACTGCAGTAACTATTGCAATGAGACCTCATTAATTCCTACAGTGATGTATGAAGACGCACTATATGTGATATCCCCTACAAGAAGGAACTTGAAATTGGCCAGCAAATGAATTTTGTTAAAGATCCACAAACTACTACAAACTGGATAGGTTAAATGGCAAAAATAGTCTGGAATTGACTGTTAAACAAGCCTGAAAGCTGAAAACATTAATTTTTGCACTGTTTTTTCAAGGCAAAAGAATAAGGCACAAAACAAATGAAAAAATGTATTTCACATTTAAATACCTGTAAAATAAGTGGAACATTGCTTATCAAATATTTTGCTAAACAATTTATCCATCTTCCTTGCCAAGGTTAGCTGGCAAAATAATTTAAACTTGCGATGGAATTACTGAGAAGATACAAAAATTGTTACTAAATATTATTAACTGAAGATAGTAAAAAATTAGTCTAAAGTAAATTCTGATAATGATACCTAAAACCAATAAAATACTTTCCACCACAACACCTTAAAACTGGTTTCAAAAGTTTTAATTAAATACACTTAGACTGTCTAAAGGCAAGTGTACATATATCAAACAAACCTGGTTTATAAAATTTTTAACAAAAGCATCCAATTGTCTGAATGTCTCTGCTTCCTTTGGCAACAATTCCTTTTCTGCTTTGGTATAAACGGCCCCAACATTCAAATCACTGGCAAACTTTTCAAAGTAGACATATGTCAGCCAAAAATCTGAAAAATAAAACTACAATCACAAACATGACCATTAAACTACAAAATGTAAAAACATTGCTTCAAAAATCAAGTCCACTATTGCTGCTAATACTGTTATGCCTAGTATGAATGCAATACGCTAAATATCTAGCTGAAACCATAATACATCTACATACATTGTCTCATCTGTCACTTTAACCCATAAGTCTGGGCTAAGTATACTATAAAAAAAAAAAAACTGACCAAGAAAACTTTAAGGTTGGCCCAAAATAGAATTAAAAAAAGAAGCAAAAATTTAAATAGGATATGTACATTTACATAGTATTAACCATGCATGAGCAAACTTTAAGCTCTTGACAATTTTTCTAAAAAAAAAAAAAAAAAAAAAAAAAAAAAAAAAAAAAAAAAAAAAAAAAAAAAAAAAAAAAAAAAAAAAAAAAATTTGTGTCCCAACAGGAAGTTGAAAATTAATATTTCTAGTATTTTTGTACTTTATTGTTTTGCAAAATTATAATTACATAATATTGTAAAACATAAAAATCTAGCAACAACCCCAGAGTATATTTATGGACAATTATATATGAGATGGACTGAGAGATGTAGTACCTTCCCCCATGAAATCTTATAGGAGATTATTCTATTTTGTAACTCTAAGCTGAGATGTGGGTGTTGCTATAATAGTTGCCATAGTCATTCAAGATTCAAATGATTTCAATATTTCCCTGCATAATCAAATATCATGGTGTGAAATAAAGATTATCTTACGATATGCACCAAAAGTAGTTTCCATGCAGCCTAGGAATGCTTGGCTCCCACCAGGCATTGAGAAATGACCTCACGATCAACACGCACCACATACTTCTCTAATGCTTCATGTTCGACTTCTCTCGGGTGCTCGGAAGACACTGGGGACTCGGACACCTTGCAGGAACGTACTATCACAAGCAACTTGTGAGACCACACTTTCTTGTCCCCAAAAACTGCAAGAGGGCTCAGGACTATGCTCCTGATCTCTAGCTTGCTTACATGGCAGCGGGAGCTTGCACTCCAGGGCTGCTGGCTTTTTCAATGGCCTGGAAGACTTCAGAGATCTCCAACTGTGCCTACATGAGTCTGAAGACAAGTCACAAGTTGAAAAACCAGGAACATTCACTTGGATGTTTTCAGCAGCTCCAAGTCCTGCTAGTGAACAACAGGCTTGGTTGAGGGGGCGGTTGCCCATGGGTGAACCCCACCAGCCTCCCTTGGGCTTACAGTTTGCCTCTTCCCAGATGTACGTAGGAGTGCTGCTATGATGGACAGCCACCTCCTCCACTGACAGAGACAATGCTATGATCCATAAGTCAAGAAGTTAGGGTAAGTACAATTCATTGACTTCTTTTCAATGGTTGCCTGTCAAAACCGGCCAACAAGAAGTTTGACTTGGGGGTAACCATTCTGGGGCAAACCCCTTTGGACTCCAATGGACCTCAGTATGTCTCCTCCCTGTTGCAAGAGAGTCTGATAGGGACTGGGTTTAGGGGTCCCCCGAGGAGCTGGATAGTCTTATCCTTCACTTGACATATATAAGATGCCTTTCTAATGGCTGTCTGTTGATACCTAGACCTAGTACTGGCCATAGGTTCAACTGAAAGAGTGACTACTTGCGTGTAATCCCCCGACCTCCTTGGACTTCCAGCTCCCTGTGGGCACTTGGTGCCAATGAACTCAGGTGCTATAGTAGCTCAGCCACAAGTATGTGCTCAGTTACCTGTACGATAAATGCATGAATTCAATCTTGAGTCAAGCATATGGCTAAAGACAGGATCAACCAGGTATAGTTCGATGCCAGGTGAGATGATAGCTTAGACTTCAGATTTATGATGTTGTCAGGCTAGCTAGTAGTAGCTATCTGTGTTAATCCAGCTCATTGTTATCACCACTAAAGCAACATTTACTTTGTTCCCTTTGATTGGTTTAATGTACAGCACTCCACATTAATGATTCCCTCTCTGGCGGATCAATGTACATTTACAATGTAAAGTACTTCTCATATTTTATAAATCTATTCTTGCTTTTACTGGGATCTCGGCGAGACCATCCTCCGAAAGCCTCTCATGAGTAAAATTCTCTCCTGCTACATAATGACCTATCACTTAAAAAATTCGGGAGAGGAAAGGGTGATAAATATTTAAATTCACTGCAATTTCACTGCAGTAGCAAGCAATAGACTGCCAATTCATTAGTAAGCAAAAAGAGTGAGAAACTTAAATCAGAACTTTAACTAACAATAAATACTAACCCTGCAAGTAACCTGCGGAATTAAAGTTCAAAACCAATGTTTGTCTGGTAACGAATGCAATTTTTACATTATTCCACTACTTGATAAAGGGATTTTGACAAAGGAAAAATCTATTTCCGGGCAGTGACCTGTGTCGCCCAAGGAAATGTTCCTATAGCACTCATTTCTAAGGTATAAATATTGCTAAATATACAAGAGAAAAAAGCTATATGGTTATGCCAGAGTTTCCTGGCTCGCTCACCCTTAATTAAGGGTGTCGGTATGGAAACTGGGGCGTGTGAAACCACTATCAGAGGTCCCCTGCCAATTAGTCTCTTCCTTTCTCAATATCCCCTGTTCTACAGAGGAGCCGTTCCAGGCCATCTACCGCCCGCTACTGCTACTACTAGCATCCTGTCCGCCATTCCTGTGAATAGCACCCAAGCTCGGGCCAGATAGGGTGAGGAAGATAGAGGGGTGGGTTTCACTGGGCGACACAGGTCACTGCCCAAAAATAGATTTTTCCTTTGTCAAAATCCCTTTTCTGGGCCTAACCTGTGTCGTCCCGTGAAATAGTAACAGAGAATTGGCCCCACCAGCTTGGTAATCTAGTGTAAACAAGTTACTGGAAGGAAAAAATTAAAGTATTGTAATTAATTCTACAGTACTTTAATAAAGTTCCTTAATTTTACAGTAATCTTAATAATTTCCTTAATTCTACTGTCCTTACCCTAATAAGGGATTTTGACGTAAGGAAAAATCTATTTCTGGGCGATTGGCTCGTGTCGCCAGCGAAATATCCTTTAATCTATTATTTCTAGGGTAAATGTACTAACACATACCAGAGAATAAATAAAATAAAGAAAAAGGTCAGTATAACTGACTCGCTCACCCTCCAGGAGGGTGTCGGTATGAACACTAGGCGAGTGAGACCACTACCACGAGCCAAATGCCAATAGAAATCTCCCACTACAAAATCCCTCCAAGAGGGGAGCCGACCCACAGAGTGAGCAGCTCGTACTACTACTACTCCATCCCATGCTGCCGACTGCTGCGCCTCTGGTGGCCATCCTGAAGTTAGCAGACAATCTTGGGCGAAGGGATGGGTAGGGTGGGATTTCGCTGGCGACACGAGCCAATCGCCCAGAAATAGATTTTTCCTTACGTCAAAATCCCTTTTCTGGGCTCAGCTCGTGTCGCTGCGCGAAATCGTACCAGAGAAATAGCACAAGATTGTAAACAAAAGTAATAAACTGAGAATAAAATAAAATAAATCAGAATAGGTCTCAAATAAAAGATAAAATATATAAGAATAGACTATAATTGCTAAAAGATACATATACACAGGGGTATAAAAATAGAAATATGCTTAAATTACCTTAAATCTAATCATGTTTGTAAACATAAGGTAATTACATATGTACAGGTAAAATTATTTACATGTATCAATGTTATCTGTGTAACAGCATGTATCAAAAGTATAATAGCAATTAATAAAAACAATCAACAATAATAATATATAAAGGAATGTATATAACTTAATATACAAAACCCGTAATCATTATAATATGATGTATCCCCTAGCATAAAAATAAGGGGAAACATCCATGAGATCAATGTGTATAATCATTTGTGAGTGTCCCTAACCAGACAATAAGGGGCACCCACTACACTATCACAAAAGCAGCTAAGACACAAGGTGAATGCAAATGAACCAGGTAGGAATAGACGAACTTTTGGGTGAGGCAGGTAGAAAGGAGGACTGAATCTTCTACTACAAACTAGCTAGAGTCAGGGGAAACTACGTTACCCGCTGCTACTGCTGGGAATTTCAGAGCTTCCAAGGACTTAAGGTAGTGACGTTTGAACACTGTCGGCGATTTCCATCCAGTATACTTTTCAACTCATCGAAGTTCATATGTTGGAAATAATTAATTGAGGTGGCTACTGCCCTGACATCATGTGCTTTCGGGAAAGAGTCAGGATTGGCTTGCTTAATAAAGTACAGGATTTGTTGCCTGATGCCTTTAATGGATAAAGTTCCACCTTTTTCCCTCCTAAAGAGGGGACCCGACGAAGATGAGGAGGTCCTAGACAGAAAGGCTCGTAAGGTTGTAACTGGGCAAAGAGATACATCTTGTGGAAGGGGTAGTACCTTCCAAGGTTCCCACCTCATCAAAGGATCTTCATTCTTTGCTAAAAAGCTACGTTCCGGAGAAAGTAGGACTTCTCCTGTGGGAAGGAACTGAATATGATCCGGGTCTCTGGATAGAGCCGACAGTTCTGAAATTCTTGCTCCTGAAGCTAAGCTTAATAAGAATAGGGTTTTTCTTAAGAGCATTATAAACGAGCATGTGTCATTATCGGTTTCGGAAGCCAGTTTTAGAACATCGTTTAAGAACCATGAAACTGACGTAGGCCTTACAGAAGGCCTAAGCCTAGCACATGCCTTAGGAATAGACGAGAAGTAGGAATCCGTCAAGTCTATGTTAAATCCAAATTGAAATATCTTTTTCAAAGCTGACTTGTTTGTCGTAATCGTGCTAGCTGCTAAACCTTTTTCAAATAAGGATCTGAAAAAGGATATAGCTGAATTAACTGTCATGATTCTAATATCCGAATCTCTCAGGAAGGTTGCTAACTTTTTGACAGCAGCATCATACTGCCTCAAAGTCGAATCCCTTTTATCGGATTCCAAGAATAGAATATTCTGAGGGTCAATATTCGCATCTCTTTTTTGCCGCAAACTTCATGAAATCCATAAAGTTAGGGTTTTGAGAATCCCTGAGGAAGCGAACACAGTCTTCATTTGTACTGACTGGGAGAGCTTGGGACTGGGAATCTGAAGAGGACGAAGGCCCAGCTCCAAAATTAGAGGATACCAGTTGCTCTTCGGCCAGTCTGGGGCTACTAGAGCCACTTGACCCTTGAAAGTCCTGAGTTTGTTCAATACTTTCATGAGGAGATTCACTGGAGGGAAGACGTAAATCTTCTCCCAGTTGTTCCAGTCTAGAGCCAGGGCGTCCGTGGCATAGGCCAGAGGGTCCAGGTTGGGGGCTACATAACACGGTAGTTTGTGGTTCGCTTGTGATGCGAAGAGGTCCACCTGTAGCCCTGGGACTCTTTGAAGGATCCATTGGAACGAACTGTTGTCCAGTGACCATTCCGACTCTAGGGGTACTGATCGGGATAGGGCGTCTGCTATGACGTTTCTTACTCCAGCTATGTGAGTGGAGGAAAGATGCCAACTGAACTTGTCTGCCAGGGAGAAGATGGCTATCATGACATGATTTAGATGACGTGACTTGGAGCCTCCTCTGTTTATACAATGTACTACCACTGCGCTGTCCAGGACTAGCTTTATGTGGGAGTACTTGGGTGGGCGTAACCTTTTTAGAGTCAAGAACACTGCCATTGCCTCCAGTACGTTATATGGAACTGACGGAACTGAGGTGACCAAGTCCCTTGAACCTTTTTGACCTGGGAATACCCTCCCCAGCCGCTTAAGGACGCGTCTGTGTGGATGGTGACCCCTGGTGGAGGGAACTGAAGGGGTACTGACATTGATAAATTCTTGACTCTCGCCCATGGCCGAAGTCGATTCTTTAGAATCAGAGGCACTGAGGATAGTTTGTCCCTGGACCTGACGTTTGCTCGCGAGCGCCAGATTCTGGTTAGGTCTTTCAGTTTGGCTTTCATTAAGACGTTTGTCACTGATGCAAACTGGAGAGAACCCAGGATCCTTTCCTGGGCTCTCCTTGACGCTAGTTTGTGACTTAGAAATTGCTTGACTGACTTTGCTATTTCTTTCCTTTTGGTTGATGGAATCGACAGAGTGTGGGATGATAGATTCCATTGAATGCCCCGCCACTGAAAGTTTGACTCTGGAGTGAGTCTTGATTTGGTCCTGTTTATTTTGAAGCCTAGATATTCCAGGAACTGAATCACTTTCAGAGTAGCTCTGTTGCATTCCTCGACTGATGGGGCCCAGATCAACCAATCGTCGAGATACGCTACTACCATGATCCCTTGCGATCTGAGTTGTTGCACTACCACTTCCGCTAGCTTCGTGAACACTCTGGGTGCCACGTTGAGTCCGAATGGAACTACCTTGAAGGAGAATGTCTGGTCTCCTATCTTGAAACCCAGATACGGACGGAAGTGTCTTGCAATAGGGATATGATAGTAAGCGTCTGTAAGATCGATAGAGGTGGTGACGGCCCCACGGGGAAGTAGGGTCCGCACCTGTGAGATCGTGAGCATCTTGAACTTGTCGCAGCGGATGGCTAAGTTTAAGCGGGACAAGTCTAAGATTACCCTTCTTTTTTGTGAGCCTTTCTTTGGCACGCTGAACAAGCGACCTTGAAATTTTAATCTCTTGACTCTCGCTATAGCTCCTTTTTGAAGGAGATCGTCTGCGTACTCTGTCATTCCTTGGAAGGAAGTTGACGGAAAGGTCTGGATGGAGGTGGGTTCGTCAACCAGCTCCAACCCAGACCTTTTGACACTATGCTCTGAGCCCATTGGCTGAAGTTCCACCGGTGGCGAAAGTGAAACAGCCTCCCCCCTACCTGAAGTTCTTCATTGGTTCTGGTAACTGCCTCGGCCTCCTCTGAAGTGCTTTCCCCTGTTAAAGGGGCCTCCCGATCCTCTCCCACGAAAGGAACGCTTACCTCTACCTCCCTTACCCGAGCGGTCATACTTCTGAGAAGCTTGACTCTCGAAGGCTTGATTGTAAGCTGGAGAGATGGCGTAAGAGGTGGAGGGCTGAGGCTGAGGGGATATCACATAAATTGGCTGTGATTGACCTTTAGAAGTGGAGGGTTGGGCTGTCTGCACTAACGGTACTGTTGGAACTTGTTGAGGAAAGCGTAGTTGCTTCTTCTGGTAAGGTTGGAAACGCCTGGGTTTCTTTGTCCCTTACCTTTAGGAGTCAGGTCTTGCCTCCTCTTAGCCGAAAGGCCCCAACGATCCTTAAGGCTCTGGTTTAACCTGGTAGCCTCTGATTGGACCTCCTTAACCATAGCTTCTGGGAAGAGATCTGCTCCCCAGATGCTAGACGAGAGTAACCTATTCGGTTCATGCCGAATGGTTGCCTCTTGTAGGACATGCTTCCTACAATTCGTCCGAGCAGTGGCAAACTCAAACATATCTGACTGTACCGTTTGAGTCAGGGCTTTGGTCATGAGCTTAAAAATCGGTTCTGATCCATAAGCCATGGTAGCTACCTCAGACATAGCCATAGAATTGATGGATCTGGCTAGACGCGATTTTGCATCAAACTCAGCCTGAATAAGGCTATCTGGGAGCCTGGGTAGCTTTTCACCAAACTGCTCCATAGCACAGTCCGGTTTGAGTTTGCCAGCTGAGAATGTATTCGGCAAGTCTTCCCACAATTCTCCAACTGAGGGGAGCAACGGAGAAGTGGGATCCGCTTCCTTCAACTGCGGTATAGGTTCCCCCTTCTGGGCCGCTGGGATGGTCGACCTCGCGATCTTGGTTAGGAACGGGAGCGGGGTACTCTCATCCATTGTAAAAATGGTAAAGGGACTCTTAAATGGTTGTATCTTGGTGTTAGAACAATCCATGTCCTCTAAACACCTGAGCCATTCTCTCTGAGCCTGGTCTCGTGAGTAGAGGACTGTCTCCTTAGGTACCTTATCGTCCCGCACCATAGCCGACGGCGTAAGCCTTGCGTAGCCTATGAACGGAGGCTGGAGGTCTTCCGGGAAGAACTCGAAGTCCTCTATTCTTCGAGTCCCAAATTCCGGTATAGAGATGAGACCGTCTTGGAAGGGGGCGTATGACGCTACTCTCCACGGATTGTTCATAGAGAACTGAGGTAGTGAGTCATACGGAGGAAGTTGGGATCCACTCGTGTTGGACAGTGGAGGAGAGGCTAGAGGAGCTTCTCTCAGCCCGGCTATAATGGAGTCCTGGGAAGTAATCCTGTCCGACAGACGAGAGATCATTTGCTCCATGCTACTCTTTAAGGACCCAACCAGGTCCCCCACCTGTTGCAACAGGCCAGCATTGGAGTCCAAAGCCGGAGCTGCTGCGGAGGTGGAGGGGAGGCTCTGAATCGGAACCAAAGGTAGCGGAACTGGTGATTCTGCCGGAGTGCGAGATCTCTCTCTGGAGGATTTACTCCTCGAGGACTTAGAGCCGGAGCTAGAAGCTTTAGACCTGGATGCTCCGGGATTCCCAGCCGGAGACTTACGGGAGGAGGATGAAGCCGAAGTCGTCTTCTTAGACGACGACGACGTCTTAGTCAAAGTCATCACCTTAGACTTGACCTTAGGTCTAACCGAAGCACCAGGAGGAGAATATATTTCGTCACCCGTAAAGCCTTGGAAGGATGGAGAGGTTGCAGGAGTAGAAGAAACAGTTACGCCCAAGGGTGACCCTTGGGTGTCCACCGTACCTACCTCGACCAACAGGTCGTCTATACCTACCATAGGTTCAACATTAATATCTAGGGTCGCGACATCCGTAGAGATATCCTGGTCCTGATCAGTTAATGAGGTGGCCAGCTGTTGTTGGATGAAGGCGATAGTCGGATCCGCTTCTATCGGGTCGACGTATCCTGTCGCCTTGCCTCCGGGGAAGATTAGTAATGCCAACCGCTTCTCTAGGATGTAGGGCTGTCCCTTGGCGGCGTTTTTCCCAAAACCGCCGACCCAGGCCCGCAGGGTAGCCAGTGCGGTATCTCTTACCGCCGGAGCCTGGAAGAGAGGGCGTAGTTTAGATTTAAGAATCACTTAAAACTAAAACTTAAAGTATAACTTAAATTAAATTAATTGCCTTAAGTTAATATGATGAAAACTTAAGCGCTAAAAAAGAAGCGGAGCAGCTACTGGAGATGTAAAACTTACCCTTCCAAAAGCTGGCTCACCAGATCGTAACATATGGTACACGTCTCATGGTACCAGACCTGGATGTCCCCGAGCGGAGTCGCGCATGGAGCATGGGACCGGCAAACTTCGTGTCCACAAGGGTCCTGAAGTGTGGCGGAACATCCCGGATGCTCACAGTTGGTGGCCTGTAAGTGGGGAGACACATGAGTATCTTAAAAAACATCACTTACAGTCTAAAGGACAGAAGAGCTCCGATGCATGCCGGAGCTCGGAAAAAATTTGTGCATAACCCCTCCCTGCATCGCCTGAATAGGCTATAATCCCGAGAGATTCCGGTAAGATATGTAAGGGAGGTGGATGGTTTTAAGGTTCTTAAGATAAAATTAAAGATAACTTAAACCTAACACACAAGCAACCGGACAAAGTCCAGTGCGTAGCGGAGTGTAGTAACTCAGCAAAACGGTAAGGTTAGTAGAGACCCACTGTATGCTCCGGTCCACCCTACTGGGTGGACTAACAACTTTCCGCTGGATACCAGGACTCCGATCAGGAAGGAGCCCTAGTAAGATGGGAAAGAGCGAGAAGACATACAGGCTCAAGCTAGCCCGGAGCGACAAGGTAGCGCGGAGGGTGGGCAAGGCCAGTACCCCCCACTCCGTACCAACCGGCCGGACCGAGAAGCCGGAGAGGTCGAGACCAGTCTGGTCTGTCCCGACTCCCTAGCCCCTCCGCCTGAGGGGAGAGAGGGAGGCAGGCTCGGGTATGAGGAGCGAGCATGGGCAGACCGACCCGCCCCCGCCCGACTCTATGGAAGAGCGGGAGGGGGGGAAGAATGACTGGACAGGCGTCTGGCTGGCCCGTGATCACGAAGTGACCACGAGGCGGTAAGACCAAATACGACAACTAAGCCTAGGACAACCACTGATCAGGGAGATGCTATCGGGAAGCATACTGAACTGAAAAGCGGAGGCAAATAAGCCCACTGGGCCGAACCAACTGATCAGAGAGATGCTATAGGGAAGCAACCGAACTGATGAGCGGTAGTATAGGCTCAAAGAGCCAGGACCTAGGCTAAGCCAGACGCCTAACTAACCTAACAATAATAAAATATACAGTTATATAATTAAATAAATGAAAGAAAGAAAACAATATAGCAGGAGAAAAAATCCAGGAGTGTACGACTAACCCGAAGGCAAGTCTACCACTCAAAGCTAGTCAGAGGCCGATACTAAGAACCTGGACTAGGGTCTGGATAGAAGAAGCCTACGTAAGGTAAAATACATGCATGCATGACAAACCTGAGTAGACCGTACCCAAAGCGGATAATCATAAAGAGCGAAGATAAATAAGGGGATGTTCTAGGTATGGGAGACCAAGAACGAACCCATCACGAGGCAGAACCATGCTGCCATGCTTCCGACCCCGAGGTCGTATTTATACCTAAAAACGCAAATACTGTCTCAGGGCCGGAAAAAACCAACTAACCGTAAATACTGAGTACTTAACTTAGCTGCTGCGATAGCTGCACGCTCCATAATAGAAAATCCAATGAAAGGGCACAAAAAACACAGAGAGAAAAATATCACAACCGCTCGTGTGTGCTAACTTGAAAGGATGGCCACCAGAGGCGCAGCAGTCGGCAGCATGGGATGGAGTAGTAGTAGTACGAGCTGCTCACTCTGTGGGTCGGCTCCCCTCTTGGAGGGATTTTGTAGTGGGAGATTTCTATTGGCATTTGGCTCGTGGTAGTGGTCTCACTCGCCTAGTGTTCATACCGACACCCTCCTGGAGGGTGAGCGAGTCAGTTATACTGACCTTTTTCTTTATTTTATTTATTCTCTGGTATGTGTTAGTACATTTACCCTAGAAATAATAGATTAAAGGATATTTCGCGCAGCGACACGAGCTGAGCCCAGAAAAACAAATATAAAATTATACAATAAAAATTCTGGTAAGTTCAGATTAAATCCAACACCCAATTACAGGATATTTATAAATACAGGCAATATCAGTATGTACAATACAGGAGTAGATCCAATGTGCGATCCAAGTGAAAACCAAGGTCAATTGTACAATCCAGGTAAACAACCAAGGTAAAGGATAAGAATGCTAGCGAGGCAGGTAGGAGAGAAAGAACTAAAGAGAGGTATAGGCTATTAAGACTAGTTATTTTACCATGGCTAGGCTGCGTCAGGGGAAACCACGTTCCCTGCTGCCACTGCCGGGTATTTAAGGGCCTCTAAGGATTTTAAGTAGTGGCGTTTAAATACTGTCGGTGATTTCCAGCCTTTATATTTTTTAGGATCATCGAAATTCATGTGATGAAAGTAATTAACTGAGGTAGCTACTGCTCTGATATCATGCACATGCGGAATTGATTCCGGATTGGCTTGTTTGATAAAATACAGAATTTGTTGTCTGATTGCTTTTAGGGAGATGGTTCCACCATTCTCTCTAATAAATAAAGGGCCTAAAGACTTTTTGGAAGTTCTGTTTAGGTAGGATCTCAGCGTGTTTACTGGACATAGAGATAGATCCTGTGGAAGTCGGACAATCTTCCATGGGGACCACCTATTTTGTGGATCCTCGTTCTTAGCCAAGAATTTGCGATCTGGTAAAATCAGAACTTCTCCAGATGGGAGGAAATCAATGTGATTTGGTTCTCTAGAAAGGGCTGACAGCTCAGATATTCTGGCTCCTGAGGCCAGACTTACTAGGAATAATGTTTTCCTGAGAAGGGTTATATAAGGACATGATTCGTTGACAGTGTCTGAAGCTAGTTTAAGAACATCATTTAAAAACCAGGAGACCGTCTGAGGTCTATTCACTGGTCTTAGTCTAGCACAAGCTCTGGGGATAGATGAGAAATACGAATCTGTCAGATTAATATTAAATCCAAATTGGAATATTTTCTTTAAGGCAGATTTGGTTGTAGTAATAGTACTAGCTGCTAGGCCTTTTTCGAATAGGGTTCTAAAAAAGGTAACTGCCAGATTCGTAGTCATCGTCTGAACCTTTGAGTCTTTTAGAAAGGTGGCTAGCTTCTTAACTGCTGAATCATATTGACGCAGTGTAGACTCTCGTTTGTCTGATTCCAGGAATAGGGTGTTTAGGGGATCAATATTAGCATCCTTCTGCGCCGCAAACTTCATGAAGTCCATAAAGTTAGGGCATTCTGAATCCCTGAGGAAGCGGACACAGTCCTCGTTTGTACTAACTGCGTCAGTCTTGGGTTGGGGATCCGCCGGGGCCGGAGTCCCAACTCCACCAGTAGCGGGAACCAATTGCTCTTGGGCCAGTTGGGAGCTACTAGCGCAATCCACCCTTTGAAAGATCTGAGTTTGTTCAGGACTTTCAATAGTAGATTCATTGGAGGAAATAGATAAATCCTCTTCCAAATGTTCCAATCTATTGCCATAGCATCTGTGGCATAAGCCAGAGGGTCCAGATTGGGGGCCACATAACATCGCAGCTTGTGGTTGGATTCTGTGGCAAAAAGGTCTACTTGAAGCCCTGGCACCTGATGGCAGATCCAATTGAATGATTTTTCGTCTAAGGACCATTCCGATTCCAGCGGAGTTGTCCTTGACAGTGCGTCTACCACCACGTTCCTTACTCCTGCCAGGTGAGTAGCTCACAAGCGCCAGGTTCTTGACTTCTGTCCAGGGACGGAGTCTCTTTCGTAATATCAGCGGAATCCGGAAAACTTTGTCCCAAGATTTCATGTTGGTTCTGGTCCGCCAGACCCGGTTTATATAATTTAGTTTGGCTTTTAATAGAACGTCCGTTACCAACGCAAATTGGAGTGAACCTAAGATTCTTTCTTGGTTCCGCCGAGATGTCTGTTTGCCTTTGAGGAACTGTCTTGTCGCCTTCGCTATCTCCCTGCGCTTCACCAGCGGGATTGAAAATTGGTACGCATTCAGGTTTCATTGTATTCCTAACCACTGAAAGCGTGGTGCCGGAGTCAGCCGGGATTTGTTTCTGTTTATCTGGAATCCCAAGTATTCCAGAAAACTTATCACTTTGTCCGTTGCTTTGCGGCATTCTTCGGCGTCTGTGGCCCAGATCAGCCAATCGTCTAGGTAGGCTACTAGCATTACCCCTTGAGATCTTAATTCCTGCACTACTGTCTCCGCTATTTTTGTGAATATTCTGGGCGCTATTTTGAGCCCGAATGGCATCACTTTGAAAGCATAGGCCCGTTTGCCTAGTCTGAAGCCTAGGAAGGGCCAGAAGTGTCTTGCTACCGGGACATGATAGTAGGCATCTGTAAGATCTATAGAGGTGGTGACGGCCCCACGGGGAAGTAAGGTCCGCACCTGCGAGACGGTTAGCATACAGAACTTGTCGCAATGAATGTATGAGTTTAGATGGGACTAAGTCTAGGATTATTCTTGGCTTGTTTGAGTCTTTCTTTGGAACGCTGAACAAGCGCCCTTGAAATTTCAAGTGTCTGACTTCTATCACTGCCTTCTTTTGAGGAAGGTCTTGCGTATACTCTATTAAGTCTGCCGTTGGCTTTTGGTAAAAGCTGGTTGATGGAGGAGGCCCTTCTTTTCAACTCCATCCCAGACCTTTTGATACAATACTGTGGGCCTAATTGCTGAACCTCCAACGGTTCCAGAAGAGGTACAGCCTCCCTCCTACCTGGGGAGTCTCACTGGCTAGCA
The DNA here is from genome assembly GCF_015104395.2 of Macrobrachium nipponense. Classification (NCBI taxonomy): domain Eukaryota; kingdom Metazoa; phylum Arthropoda; class Malacostraca; order Decapoda; family Palaemonidae; genus Macrobrachium; species Macrobrachium nipponense. The sequence goes on along the minus strand of NC_087212.1, from coordinate 20,617,792 downwards.
GATGGCCAACTTCCCCGGTTTCCCCGGAAGCCTCTGCCTCGGGTGGAGGCTCTTCCGCCGGCCCTGTGCCGGAAAGCTCCTCTGGCTCGGCTACCTCTGGCAAACCTGTTGTACCCTTGAAACACCCCTTGGGTTTCAAAGGTAGCGTTGAAAGCTGGGGAGGCAGTAAAGGTGGCCGAGCTCTGGGGTTGCTGAGGGGGTTGGCTCAGTAGCACGAATTGCTGTTGGGGTTGGGCTTTCGAGGTAGGGGGTTGGTTCAGCTGGGTTACCGGGACAGCCTGTACCACAGATTGAGGTTGGTTGGTGTGGAAGGGTTGGAACTTCCTTACCCTCTTCTTACCCCTATGATGTGTTCCGGAGGATTCAAACTTCCTCTTGGTGATGAGTCCCCAGCGTATTTTTAAACTCTGGTTGACTCTGGCTGCTTCCCCGAGGACCTCGTTTATGATGGTCTCCGGGAACAGTTTTGGGCCCCAGATCGAGGATTTGATGAGCCTATTTGGCTCGTGCCTGATGGAAGCATCTGCCAAGACGTGCTTCCTGCAGTTCCTCCTAGCCACCGCAAAATCGTATAGATCGCACTGTATGGTGTGAAGAAATAACTTTGTTAGGATTTTGAAGAGCGGTTCATCCGCGTATACCAGGGAAGTCATTTCTGTCATGGTGGCGAAATTGAGGGACCTGCTCAGCCTGCACCTCGCCTCATACTCAGCCTTTACCATGGCTTCTGGAAGCCTAGGTAGGCGTTCGCTGAACTGTGTGGTTGCGCAGTCTGGACTGAGCTTACCCACTGAAAAGGTTGCTGGAGCATCTACCCAACATTCCCTGCCTCCAGGGAGCAGAAGGGAAGGCAAGTCTGTCTCCCGGAGTTGTGGCATTGGTTCTGCCTCCGTGGCTGCTTGCAGTGTCAGCTCGGCCACTTTTGAGATGCACGGGGTAGGAGTGTTGTCACTAACCACGAACATTGTGAAGGGGCTCTTATGGGGTGTCAACTTTGTGTTGACATATTCCCATTCTGTTAAGGTCCGGACCCAGGCTAATTGGGCCTGGTCCCTAGGGAAGATTGTTTCCTTCGGAACCTTATCCTCTCTTATTAGAGCCTCCTCCGTCAGTCGGGCATAGCCCTGGAAGGGAAACTGGAGACCCGGCGGGTAGAATTCAAAATCCTCTACTGGCCGGGTTCCATATCCTTCGATCGTCAGCATACCCTCTGAGAACGGGGTGTATGCTGCTGGCCTCCAAGGGTTGTTATTCTTGAAAGGCGGTAGCTTCGACAAGTCTGGCATTGCCAGGGGTTGCTGTGCATGCACAGGCTGGAGCTGTCCTGCCATCAAGTTTTCCTGGAGCCCCGCCATCAAGGACTCCTGATTCCTTAGCCTTTCAGTCAGGGACTGAATAGACTGTCCCGACGTCTCGAGGCTAGAGGCCAGTTGAGATGAAATCTCCTGGAACTTGGTTTGCACCAGGTCCCCCATTTGCTGCATCAGCATGGTGGAGAAAACCGCCGGGTCGAAGCCAGGTTCCTGGGGTCTGGCTTTAGGACCTCTTGCTCTCGACCCCTGTTGCAGGGGAGTAGCTTTTGCCAAGTCCACCACCGGTTTGGGAGCCGATGATGTGCTGGCGAGGTTTGACTTAGGCTTAGCCTTTGGTAGGGACTTCTTAATAGCTGTCATAATGTCCCTAGTGGGCTTGGCTTTAGGGATCACCGAGCCCGACTTGTCCCTAACAGTCTTGGGCTTACCGGTGCATCCCTGGAAGGAAGAAGTAGAAGAAGACTGCGACGGGCTAAAGGACAGGACTGAAGCCCGTGTACTACCTGCCTCACCTCCTGCATCCTTACCTTCGCCCTGGCTGTCGACAACCATGGGCTCCCGGTCCAAGTTCATGGCTGCCACCTCTCCAAGAACTTCTTGGCTAAAACCCTCCGGGTCCTCCGGCAGGGCCTGGGTCTCCTTTCGGATCCTGGCAATGATAGGGGCCGCCAAGTTCGCCACTACAGCTGCCGACCTCTTGGCATTAGGGTATATAAGAGAGGCCAGCTCCTCAGACAGCATGTAGGGCTGCTTGGACTTGACGTTCCTGCCAAATCCTCCGACCCAGACCTTGAGGGTTGCCAACATCGAATCCTTGACAGCTTGCGGTGTCTGTAAGAGATAGCTACATCACGATCTACCCTAGATACTAAATTACTTAGTCTAGTATGTATCCATATGAATTTTATTCATTATATTTCTCATTGTATCATTAGGAGAATGGAACGCACCGACTCAGTAGTGAGGTCTCTCACTAATGCATAACAGACCTCGCACCCCTCCGGGTGCCATACCAGCAAGGAGTCCACAAGGACCGCACACCTGGCATGCAAGCGGCAAACCACATGCCCGCACGGCTCTTGAAGCATGGCCGTGCATGCCGTCTCCAGGCAGCGTACCATCTGTAACTTAATTGATACATGAGTATCACTATAAAGACCCGCCGGAGATGTATCCGGCGGGGCACGTCTCTCATCTCTACTGTCGACTCCGGCGGAATGCGTGTCTACTACTAAGAATTTATCAATTCTTGCATACCACTAGCTCCAGGCCCTAGTTATTCGTTCTTGTCATGAATCTAAAGGATTAGGCTTGATACAAACTTTGCAGGGGAAGGATGAACCTGGCCTGACTCTGCTGGTGCCGGAGAAGCAATTCCTAGTAAGCTAGGATCGTTTCTCTTAGCCTACTGTCCGTCCCCACCGGTGTGCGGGACAGAGGTAGAAACAAGAAGGTTGGAACCCGGAAGAGGAGCTAGGGATTAAGAACATGGTGCTTCGGGTCTGAATACCCGGTGGGGTAGATATGCCCGTCGTAGTAAGCGTACCCGAAGCATGCTTAAATTAAGCTTAAATTACGCTTAACGTAATTAAAACTACTATAATCTCAAACATGTGTGTATAATTGCTCTGTCCGTTATCGTCCATTCCATGCGCAGTCCCTCCTTCCTCCATGATATCCTTCTACTTCCGGGTCCGACTTCGTGGGATCGGATCAGGGAAAATAGGCGAACCTAGGCCTGAATCTGATCACATAAGGAATCGTAGCTATTATAATTATAACAGTTACAAACTCTTAGTCGGGATCCCGGTCCCGCCGGGGCGAGAGGATAGGTGTGGGGATAGAGAACTGCGGATAGGGAATGCGAGAACGCGGTGACATGTGGCATATACCGTCCCGACGAGCCAAGTGGCCAACCAAGGCTCGCCAGGGTGGGCACCTCCCGTACCATCCACACTGAGCGTGGCGCGGTGAACCAATCTCCTGACTGTACCCGTACCCTCCCACCCCCAATGTGTAAAAGGCTCGGGTCAGCTACATGGGGTAGCGTAAGGCGAGCCGCATCACCCCACCGAGGTGGGTTCAGGGGGAGGGAGGACAGCTAGGGGTGGCCCACTCGCGATCCGTTGGTCACAACAACCGTCCAGGTGGGACAACCCCCCGAGAAGTCGTGAGCCAACCGATAACAGGGACAGAAGGCCTATAGGCCAACTGAAACATGCAAAACACGCAAAAACAACAAATCAATGCAGTATCAATGATAATAAATGTAATACAAATAGTCCTGATGCAAGAGGGGACAGGGAAAGGGTAGGGGAGAAAGGGATGAGTCCTCTCGAGCGGCTGGCTTAACCTTCGCAAAATCGGAACGATCTGGACAGGTCAGCCAGGGAGGCTCTGAGCAGCTAGCCTAACCCGCCTAATTGGACTTTGTAATTGCGATTGGCCAGGTAGGCTAGGGTGGCTCATGGACCATCATGTGTAGGTCACGACAAGTGCCGATAATACCCTTCAATTGAAATTCAACCTGGTGAGGTAGTCTCTTATTTATGAGACTAACATATGGGAAAAATGGAGGGGTGGCTACGCCGCCCAACCAACGAATCAGTTGGGAAGACAGCCGAAGGGGAAGGATAATAGGAATCCCAGATCTAGGCTACCTTCCGAGACCATGCGGCTCGAGTGGAAAGGCTAGTATGACTCTCGCGTTCAGAAAACTATCATATAACGTCAGGATAGGAATAAATATGCTCTTAAATTCTGAGTAACTGCTAATCTACCCAGATAAGGCGACTACAATTAGTATAGAAGACCAATTGAACATCATCATAAATATGAAAATTCGCGGGTAGCGATGCACGAAATGGCTGCCTCGGGAGCGGCGTCATGCAGGCTCCCGCTAAATAACAACGCCTTACATACTTATAATCAACATCACTACCCTAAAAAGTGGAAATTTATTAATTGCAGTACTCAACTTAGATCCAATGGATTCCTGACGCTCAGACATCGTTGCTTCAAAAAAAAAGGGAAGAATTCTCAAAAACGCACACACACGTCTAGACGTAAACAGTGCTATTAAAGGAATGGCGGACAGGAAGCTAGTAGTACCAGTAGCGGGTGGTAGATGGCCTCGAACGGCTCCTCTGTAGAAAGGGGGATATTGAGAAAGGAAGAGACTAATTGGCAGGGGACCTCTGATAGTGGTTTCACACGCCCCAGTTTCCATACCGACACCCTTAATTAAGGGTGAGCGAGCCAGGAAACTCTGGCATAACCATATAGCTTTTATCTCTGGTATATTTAGCAATATTTATACCTTAGAAATGAGTGCAATAGGAACATTTGACGGGACGACACAGGTTAGGCCCAGAAATGATGGTAGCAAATGCAATGCTTATATTATGCTACTTGTCTATCAACTCAGCAATACTTTACGTTGTTACATTACTCATCGTAAAGATGAGTTAATCAAAAGATTGTAAGTTCGCTACTGAAACAGTATTATTGAACAATATCAGGTCTGTAACAAATGTAAACACCAGTTCGATAAACCAATATTTACATTATAGTCTGATGCTGGCAAAGAGTAGTTAATCAATTAACTGCAATTTTTCTATAAAAGCAAACTACTGATGTACTACTCAAGTAACAAACAAGAGAATTAAGAAAAACTCACCCTGAAGCTTTTGGATGAAGGTACTCGACTTTCGGTTTGGATAGTAAAGTCCGGTAATAACCAGCAAAAAATGAACAACTGCTGCCGACACCAGATGTTAACACCAGGAGTCACAGAAACGGAATAAACTAGTCTACTGTGTCGTTCCTAACCGCCCCGCTAGGAGGCAAGACTGGTGTCACCTACACAATATTGGTGCTACTACCGCAAAAATTCTAATCTAAACTGCTGCAAATAAATGAAACTAATGGCTATGTAATTACTTGGCAAGTTACTTGCATAAAAGCTGTTTCCTTTAATATATCTGCCATCATATTTCTTTATCTTCAGCTTTTCCCATGTTTACATGGTGCCGTTGTTTCTTATTAGTCTTCTCCATCTTCTGCGATCATGCATCATTACCTCACTCACATACCCCTGTTAACTGTGTCTCTCCACCTCAGTTTTGGTCTACCTCTCCTCCTTGTTCTGGGCATTTCCATGTTCATGGCTAGCATTCAAAATTCATTCCAACCCATGAATAGCATCACCCTGAAGTAGCATCAACTAAGAAAATTCTTACACAGTGACATTTTAAAAACTACCTCTAACTATCAGCTTTTATTCCACTATGACTTGATCTTTTAAAAATCAGCTCAAATTATTAGCTTTTATCCCATTTTTGGAATGCCTTTACTGCTCAACAAAAGTTATAAAATTCATGTGAATATTAAGTATAATAAATACATAATACAAGACTAATGGCCATTTACATAGCACCAAGACAGAAAATTAAAGTGAATATCACTACGTATATAGTGTGCATTATAAAAGACTGATGGCCACTTGCATAGCACCAGACTGTTGTCTTTTATCTTGTAAATGGACGACTGTGAAACTACTTGTAATAATGGCTCCCAGCTGATGCTAATGCAGTGTCATTCAGTCTTTTAAGACTTAAAAACTGTAAAGATATCCAATAACATAATTACCAGGATGAGTCTTTCCCAGGAAACGTGAAGCCTCTTTAAATACTTTTCGGGCATGGCCGAGTTTTGCACATTTCTTTGTCAATTCACCTTTAACCATTAAAGCAAAGATTCGACCACATATTGGTGGTTTCATACGGTAAAACTCATATGCTACCCTGACTTTCTTGATTGCTAGAAAAAAAGAGAAAATGGTTTAAGTAAATACTGATAATAAAATTTAGAACATTATTCATAAATATTTCCAACACACCATAGCATTAACAAAAAAACCCTTAAGACAAAAAAGTTATTCATTGATACAATGTATCTAAAAAAACATCCGTCAGAGTCTTGTAAAAGTGAGCAAATACACAAAACAGAAATAATACCATTAATTTTAGTTTTACTATACCATTAACAGGATGTTAAATGCCAGCAAGTCCTATGCTGATTTGAAAAAAACAGATCTGCATATGTATTCCTATTTATTGATAATCTGTCTGACAGAAAATGCACAACTTATATGGCTCATTAAAAAGTAAATTATATCACCACTATCACAGCTGTTGAGACTTAACCCTCTTACGCCGATTGGACGTATTAAACGTCAAGTCAAAATGTCTCCCGTATGCCGATTGAACGTATTATACGTCGACTCAAAAAAGCTTTTTTTTAAATTCGCAGAAAATACTTATAGGCCTACCAGCCGAAAACTTTTGAATCACGCGCCTTGGGGGATGCTGAGAGTTCACAGATCAAGGCGTTGTTTTGTTTACAATCGTTACGCAGGCGCGCAAGCGCGAATTTCTTTCTTATCGCACTAAAAAGTATCAGTGACACATCTCAAAAATTATTTCGTCACTTTGACATAATTTTTGCACCGTTTTAAATTATCCGTTACATGAAAATGTGCACAATTTCATGTAGAATACAACAATAAAATACTCATGATTGTAGCTTTTATCAGTTTTGAAATATTTTCATATAAATAACGATAAGTGCAAAAATTTCAACCTTCGGTCAACGTTGACTCTACCGAAATGGTCGAAAAACGCAATTGTAAGCTAAAAATTATATTCTAGTAATATTCAATCATTTGCCTTCATTTGCAACAAATTGGATGTCTCTAGCCCAATATTTCGATTTATAGTCAATTTATGAAAAAACTTTTTCCTTACGTCCGCCCGGTAACTCTTATGATAAATTTTTTCGTGCGATTGTCCTAATGTTTGCACCATTTTAAATTTGCCGTTACACATAAAGTTTTATATATGGAAATGTGCGCAATTTCATGCACAATATAACTAAAAACAACCCATGGTTGTAGCTTTTATCAGTTTTGAAACATTTTCATATAAATACGATAAGTGCAAAAATTTCAACCTTCGGTCAACTTTGACTCTACCGAAATGGTCGAAAAACGCAATTGTAAGCTAAAATTCTTATATTCTAGTAATATTCAATCATTTACCTTAATTTTGCAACAAATTGGAAGTCTCTAGCACAATATTTCGATTTATGGTGAATTTATGAAAAAAAAAATTTTTTCCTTACGTCCGCGCGGTAACTCTTCCGAAAAAAAAATCAAATTTTTTCGTGCAATTGTCGAAACGTTTGCACCATTTAAAATTAGCCGTTACATAAAGTTTTATATATGAAAATGCGCGCATTTTCATGTAGAATACCAAGGCAGACCTGTAGCCCTTACTGCAGAGACAGAGAGGAGCTTCTCTCAGTGAAGAAAGACTAGGAAATCCGCGATCTGTTGAAGAGTTGCTCTGAGCGGAGAGAGACGCCGTCCACAACACCAACTGCAGAAGATGGACCACTTTCCCTGGTACCCTGCTGCAGAGGACTGTCTGAGGTATCCTGCCATCTCTGTTGCTGCTCGGCAAGAAAACCCTCTCTCTCGCAAGAGATGGTGGATAACCGCCAGCCGTGAAGACACAGGGACTGTACTGCCAAGTGGTACCGTTCTATGTGGGGTTGACACAGAAAGTTGTGCCACGGGGGAATTTCTCACGGTGCCTCGAAGAGAAGATCCAACAGATCGGGATACCAAATGGACTGAGGCCATTTGGGAGCCACCAGAATCATCCGAAGATTGCTGATGACCAGCACTCTGCTGATCAATTTGCAAATAGACAGAACAGGGGCAAGGCGTAAACTTCGAGGTTGTCCCACAGATGTTGGAACGCGTCCTCTGCAGCTGCCCATGGGTACGGCATGACGGAGAAGAAAACCGGAAGTTCTCTGTTGTGCTGGATGGAGAACAGGTCCACTACTGGGCGCCCCCCCAGGTCGAACAGACTTTCCGCCATGTCTGGGTGAAGAGACCATTCTGTCCCAATCACCTGATTCTGGCAGCTAAGCTTGTCTGTCACTAAATTCCTCTTGCCTGGAATGTATCTGGCTGACAGCTCTAGTGAGTGAGCCGCAGCCCACTCGTGCACTGGCACTGTCAACTGATGCAATGGGAGGGACACTAGGGCCCCTTGTTTGTTGACATATGCCACTACTGTGGTGTTGTCGCTTATCAACACCACAGAGTGTCCCAAAACGAGGTGCCGAAACTCTTGGAGGGCTAAAAACACCGCCTTGAGTTCCAGGACGTTGCTGTGAAGGTGCTGGTGCTTGTTGAGTCGATCCCACACACTTGCAGTCAGCAATTCCTCCAGGTGTGCGCCGCAACCCTCGTTCGATGCGTCTGAAAACAGAAGCATGTCCAGAAGGGGAGTGTGTAACTCCACTCCTATTAAGAGGTTCCTGTTGTCTAGCCAACAGGCTGAATTCTTCCTCACTTCCTCCGTGTGAGGGATGAGGAAGGATTGAGGATCTCGAGCCTGTGACCAACACTCTAGTCTCCATTGCAGAGACCGCAGGTCAAGATGCCAGTGAGGGACTAACTGCTCTAGAGACGACAGGTGACCGATCACGACCGGCCAAGGCCAAGCTGGCTGTTCCTGTCGAGACAAAAACAGCTGAGCTGCCTTCTTGAACTTGCTGATCCTGAGTCTGCGGGGAAGACTTGTGCTCCTACCATGTCGATCAGGCATGCCCAGTTACTTTATCCTCTGCTTGGGAACGAGATCCAACTTCTCGAAATTCATCACAATCCCCAGATCGCTACAAAATTTGAGGAGACAATCCCTGTCCCGTAGCAACTGTGAGAGAGAGCTTTTCAGGACTAACCAATCGTCGAGATACCTCAAAAGACATATCCTGACTGAGTGGGCCCAAGCCAAGACCAGAGTGAACACTTGCTTGAACACCTGTGGGGCAGTTGAGAGTGCAAAGCAAAGTGCCCTGAAACGGAACACCCATCCCTTTGAGGATAAAGCGAAGGTACTTCCTGGAGGACTGATGGATGGGTATCTGAAAATACGCATCCTTCAGGTCCATCGAAAGCATGAAATCATTCTCCCTGATGGAGGTGAACACGGAGCGTGCCGTCTCCATCATGAACTGAATCTGGCAAACAAATCGGTTCAAGAGAGAGATCTCTCACCGGTTTCCAGTCCCCAGTCCTTCTCCACCAGTATAAGGCGGCTGTAGAACCCTGGTGAAGGATCTCGGACAATTTCCACACCTCTTTTGGACAGCATCGTTAGCACTTCCATCTTCAGTGCCAGATCCTTGGCAGAACCAGGAACGTATGTTTGGAGATGGACCGGATGATCGGTGAGGTGTGGCCTCGACTCAAAGGGCAGAAGATATCTCTCCCAAAGGACATTTATGACCCAGGTCTCGGCTCAGTAGCGCTGCCATATTGCCCAATGGCTCGCCAGGCAACTCCCCACTGATGGCAGCAGCTGAGGGGGAACGCCATCCCTAGCGTTTCCCCTTCTTCCTCTTTTGCTTACCTCCCTTCCCGCAAGAGAAAGAAGGCTGAGAGGAGGGCTGTTGTTCCCCTCTCGAAGCGAAGCAGGAAGGCTAGGTCTTACCTCGCGCCCTTTTCGACGAAGAGACAGCCTTGGGGGCAGAGGAAGAGCTAGCTTGGCTCTGAGGCCTAGCCGCAGTTGCTCGAGACAGCCCGGATGTCTTGGCAACTGCCTGGTGGACAAGACGGTAGCTGTCCTCAGCTCTCCGCTTGTCCACCGCAGCGTCCACCATCTCTCTTGGGAAGAGAAAGGAGGAACCCAGCAAGTCCATTTCTAAGACCCAATGCCGACTCTGGACCAGCCACCCTGGTTTTATGAGTTAGGACAGCGTCCCTCCTCCTGAGAACTCTCAAGTTGGCAGTCTGCTGGGCCAGGTAGGAAATTGCTCTACCGCCAGACTGACAGAGTCTCCTGAAGAACAAGTCTTCTCCAAGAACTATCGATCCCGAAGAAGCCGCGACCTTGGATACTGTGAGGGACCACAGATCCAGCCAGGAGACGGCCTGGAGGGCTGCCATAGTGGTAGCCTCCAATGCCGTTGCCTCTTGCTGCGTGAACCAAAGGTTCTCCGATAGGAGATGCTGCAGAGGCAAGCCAGGAGTCAGGCATACTAACTCCAGATCAACCTGCTTAGTCAGCAGTGGGTTCTCCGAAGACAAGTAGAAGTGCCGGTGACGAGGTAGAGGATGGGAGTAACTTGTCCGATCTGTCGGCCCTGCGCGAACTCTTATCCTGAGACAAGATTGTTCACTTGGTACAACGGTACAACATGCCCTCGGACAAGGAAGACCAAGGTAACCCCACAGACGTTCTGGGTTCATTCTTAGGACCCCAGAATGACTAACTGTGAAGGGCAGTCAGAGGGAGCAACCTTCGATCCTTCCCCTGAGGTCATTGTGCTGACGAATCAGTGTAATGAACTCTGCAAAAGACCTCTGGATCTCGGGGAGTGACTGCGTCCTGAGGAGAATAACTGTCAAGTCCTTCTGGGGCGAGTCCCTCCCTCAACCCTCTTCTTTCAGAAAGAAGAGCCTCTAGGATCTCATTGAACCACTTGAGCATAAGATCTCTTGGATCCTAAGACCGTGCCAGGCACATATGCTCTCGTGGCCGAACCATGAGGACCGCACTCTCCACAGTTCCCATAGTCGCCTTCCTCCTCCCGGTGTATCCTGAGGAGGTTGAAGGGACAGGTGAGGAAGATCTGACGCTCCTGCTCAGTCTGTTGGCCAAACCAATGGACAGAGTGGGCTGCGAGCAATCACCAACCCCCGGTGATGATCTGTTCACAGGTCTACTGGGGTGCTCTCCCTGTGGAGAAGCACTCCTCCAAGGACAGCAGCAACACTCTGGACCTATGTAAATTAATGTAAATATAGTGCATTTAAAACTTAAGTCCGGCTTTTTTGTAAATTCCTCCTTTTTCAGTAATATCGGCCTTCTGCCACAGTTTTTTATTTTTCTCTTTTTTGGTTGTGATCTCTCGTCGCTCCATTCATGGCCTTTTTTTTAGTGTTAGATTACATTTTCCAAGAGTGAATGAGCAGTTCAGAACAAAATGGCGACCTTATGCTAGTCTTGTGTGAAAAGGAATTTTTATTTCCAATAGTGTAGTGATCATTAAAACTGGTATCACGAAAGTAACGAATCTGATTTCCCAATTCTCCACGACAGGAAAAAGGTAAATTTTATTTTCTAGTTATCTGTGTAGAACTAGGTACTCTAGTTAGGGGTATAAAATCTGACTGCCTTTATAGCGATAAGAAGATAGACCACGTGTATGCCAATAGACTAGAGAGAGAAATTTTAACCTTAGCTTCATTTTATGTGCCATTGCATAAAGCATAGAGGTATTCAGGGAGTAAAAATAAGTGCCATATTTTGTGAATTGCAAGCTTAAATTGCAACTTGCGCGTTGTAAAGATATTTAGTTATTTTTTCTTTTTTTATGTTCTCTCTCTCTCTCTCTCTCTCTCTCTCTCTCTCTCTCTCTCTCTCTCTCTCTCTCTCTCTCTCGCAGGTTTAAATAGGGTAGAATTAAATCCCTGGCCACATGTCTACTCGAGCCCTATCCATTGCCGTTTATGAACAAAAGAACAGAAGTGTTAGCGTATATTCTTAACATCAGAATAAGGAAAATCAACGGTAAGCGTTTTTATTTTTTGTGGAGAGAGGAATAATAAGGGCAAATACTTATTGCTTTTTTAAAGGGCACATGGTACCCTTACACTAACTCTCTCTACCGTGGCCTTGAAATTCTTGTGTGATTTACCCCTTCTGTCCAGTCGACCCGTGTGCAGGTCTAATTCTCCAGGGATTTAAACTGGCAGAATTGGAAGGTCTTAGGTTTGCGAGATAACAGGTAGAGTGAAAGGGGGTATATCTTAAAGAATTGTGCGAAGGCGGTAGATTGTACAGCAGTGAGTGATTTTTATTCTGGTTCTTTCTCTTCCCTTTAATGTATACGTGCAAGGGCTTAAAATACCAATTCTGAGCATAGCTAGGCTGAAAGGGTAAGATATACCAGGGATTTGCATTGGAAAAAAAAAAAAGGAAAAATAATTTTTATCCCCATTTCGTCTTCGTTCTCAAGACGATAATAAAAAAAAAGGACCCCAAAAATATATTTTACTTTATCAACTGCATGGACCACGTTTTTTCACGTTGAGTTTTCTGTGGATTCGTGGCCAGATCCCTTCTTTTTCGTTTTATTCACAAAGCTGTATTCGCATTTAGTTTTCCACATTTACGACATTTATTTGCTACTTCACAACTTTTCAAGTTGAGTTTTCCATGGAATTCATGACCAGATTCTTTCTTGTTATTCACAAAGCTGTATTTGCGTTGAGTTTTCCACGTTAATTTGCTACCTCATGACTTTTAGAGTTGAGTTCTATGTGAAATTTGCAGCCAGATTCGTTCTTTTTATTCACAAAGCCATATTCGCATTGATTTTTCCGTGTTTACGAAATGTATTTGCTACCTCACGACTTTTCACATTGAGTTTTCCGTGAAATTTGTGGCCAGATTCTTTCCTTTTTTATTCACAAAGCCATATTCATGCTGAGTTTTCCATGCTTATGAAATCCATTTGCTACCACACGACTTTTCACATTGAGTTTTCCGTGGATTTGTGGCCATATTCCTTTTTATTCACAAAGCCATATTTGCATTGAGTTTTCCGCGTTAACAAAAATCATTTGCTACCTCATGATTTTTCACATTGAGTTTTCTGTGAAATTTGTGGCCAGATTCTTTCTTTTTTTATTCACAAACCCATACTCGCATTGAGGTTTCCGCGTTTACGAAATATATTGCCAAATCCATTATCGGCGTCGAGTTTTCCGCCGAACTGCAAATGACAGAGAGTTTACAGTGTGAGTTTTCTGCCGCACTACGTGCCAGTAGTAAATGTATTTACAGGGACTTTACAGTCATCTTGCTAAGTATTGGAGTTGAGTATATATATATATATATATATATATATATATATATATATATATATATATATATATATATTATATATATATATATATATATATATATATATATATATATATATATATATATATATATATATATATATATATACAGTGGTCCCCCTAACCCTTATTCGCGTTATCCGGATTCGCGGACTCACACATTCGCGGATTTTTCTTTGGAACCTATCTAGAAATTATTCGCGGATGGACTCGCCCATTCGCGGAATTTTCCGATGAAAACAAATAATCACTAATTAGTGTATTTTGATGTTTATTTTCATGACTAAATACATTTTTATGATACAAAAATAATTTACTAATTTTCAAATATTAATTTTGATTAATACTGTATTAGTAAGTTTAATAAGTTTAAATGATATCACATAATAAAAATAATATTCTCTCTATCTCTATCTCTCTCTCTTTGTATTTTCCGACGAAAATAATTGCTAATTAGTGTATTTTGATGTTTATTTTCATGACTAAATACATATTTATAATACAAAGATGATTTACTAATTTTCAAATATTAATTTTGATTAATACTGTATTAGTAAGTTTAATAAGTTGAAATGATATCACATAATAAAAATAATCATTCTCTTCTCTCTCCTCTTCTCCTCTCTCGCTCTCTCCTCTTCCTCTCTCCTGTCATTTCTCTCTCTCCTCTCTCTCTCTCTCTCCTACAAAGATGTATGTTTTGTATGATAAATAAATGATTTATTATTTTCAAATATTAATATTAATTTATACAGCATAATATCAATTCATTAAAGAAAATACCATAGTGAATTAGTAAGATTTTAGCTTATAAATTTAAAAAAATTATGGAAGAATGAAGGAAATCCCAGTCTTCTTTCTCTAATTCCAGGTACTAAAACTGTCAGATATATCAAGTTCTGTGACAGGAGGGGGAAGAGCTGTTGTGTTGCCATCAAGTGCTCATGAAATTCTCCCCCCCACCTCTCTCTCTCTCTCTCACTCTCTCCTCTCCCTCTCTCTCCCCTCCTCTCGCTCTCTCTCTCTCTCTCTCTCTCTCTCTCTCTTTTACCGAGATGAAAGAATTTTTATGGTACTAGTATGTAAAATGTTTATTGATAATTTCAGTTATTTAATAATAATAATAATAATAATAATAATAATAATAATAATAATAATAATAATAAAATAAAACTGTAATTACAAAATTCATAATGGTAGTATTTTAAAGAGAAGAAAATTACCTTTCCATTTCACTTGTAAGGATAACTCCTCTTTCTTACTGAGATGAGAGAATTTTTATGGTAGAAGCACATGTTTATTTTATTTTCAAATAATAATAATAATAGAAGTAGTAATAATACGATAACTAATTTCAAATGAAAATTCTTCCCTTCGTCTTTTTCTGTATCAATTTCCCTACCTCATAACTCCAGTGACGCTTGGAGCTGGGAAAGTAACAATGCCATACAATGGTCAACGAATTTAATGGTTTTATGTAATCTCTCTCTCTCTCTCTCTCTCTCTCTCTCTCTCTCTCTCTCTCTCTCTCTCTCTCTCTCTCTCTCTCTCTTACTGAGATGAGATCATTTTCATGGACATGTATGTAATAAGTTTATCATTAATATTTTCCAATAATAATAATACTATAACTGTAAGTACAAAATTCATATGTATTTTAAATACAATAATAATTCCATTTCTCTCTTTTAAATACTGTAAGGACAACTCTCTCTCTCTCTCTCTCTCTCTCTCTCTCTCTCTCTCTCTCTCTCTCTCTCTCTCTCTCTCTCTCTCCACAAGATAATTGTCATAGTGGTAACTCTGTCTCTCTTGGCTGCAAGTGTTATAAGTACGTATGTAAGTATATACCTTTAAGGCTACTAATGTTTAGGATTACTTTGAAATTATATTAATACAATCTCTAAGATTAATACAGTAATATGATAATAATTTAAGGTAAATTTGATGCAGGATGTTACATAAGTTCTATTTCTTCCTTCTATTATCTCACTCGCTCTCAGCAAAAGAATTGATAGACAGACAAACATAATTGCACAGTCCTCTCTCTCTCTCTCTCTTCTCTGGAGAAATATATGTATTTATGGGAGGGGAAAAAAGTTGCCTACAGACGTTCATTTCAATCTATTGAAATCGTAAGGAGTTATTCTCTCTCTCTCTCTCTCTCTCTCTCTCTCTCTCTCTCTCTCTCTCTCTCTCTCTCTCTCTCTCTCTCTGCTATTGGCTGTTTAGTATATATTTCTAATGGTAAAATGTTTAAGATGACTTTAAAATGATATTAATAATACCAATTCAATGGTATATTTGATGAAGGATAATACTTTAAGTAGACATTTGGTATTTGTGATTTCACATAAAATTGTTTCCCTTGTAAAAAGAAAATGGATATCTCAAATAGTAACAGTATGAAAGAAAACGTGCATGACTGAATACTTATGGGGGGACTGGATTATTTTCACATACATAACTAAGTCATGCAGTACGTACATACTATGTATTTATGTATAACCATAAAATGTAAGATTTACTTTAAAACAGTATTAATAATATTTCTAAGATTAATATGAACCATAATAGGATATTTTATGTATATTTGATGAAGGATGGTCTTTTTAGGGATATTTTGGTGTTTGCATGTTCAGGATAGGGAGTTTATGAGCATTTTTAGAGGGGGGTTCCAAACATTCGCGGATTCTAACTATTCACGGGGGGTCTGGTACGCATCCCCCGCGAATACAGGGGGTCCACTGTATACAGTGGCACCTCGAGATACGAAAGGCTCAACTTACGAAAAACTCGAGATACGAAAGCCAATATGAAAAATTTAACAGCTCTACATACGAAAAGTTTTCAAGATACGAAAGGTTTCTGTAAAGTCCGAGATTCGCCCGAACCACCGATAACAATTTTGAAACTCGCGCGCCGACAACTTAGTAGACTCGCCACCATCCTCCTGCTCTCCCATTGGTTCTGATACTAGTCGCGGCCATGAGATCCTTCTCTCCTATTGGCCAGCGTCCCTCCCATCATACATCTATGTACGTGGTGGCGTGCCTCGGCCACTCGGTACCAGCATCGTTATAGTACGCACATGGTATTTGTTTCGGGATCGTCAACTGATTCTGAATCTACTAGTCAGAGTTGACATTGTGATGGTGTTTGTGTCATGTGTATTTTTAAAAAAAATACTACGCGTTTATAGAAAAAAAGACACCCCGAAAAGGCTCACACAGGTCGTATGCTTGCGCAGTTCGATGACGTTTGCCTGAATCGTTTCAGGAACATTGTAAAAAGTAGGCAGAAGCAATCTTCCTTAGATCGTTATTTTTTAAAGAGGCCTTTAGCATTAGCTGGAGTAAGCAAAAAGGAAGAACCAAGCGATAAAAAACAGGAAGTTGTAAGCAAAAAGGAAGAACCAAGTGATAAAAACAGAAAGTTGAAAGTGGTGATGAAGTTGAAATTCTGTATAAAAAAAAAAAAAAAACTACGTAAAGTAAAAAAAAAAAAAGAAAAGTTAAAAATCAAAAAAAGAAAAAAAGAAATTTTTAATTTTAGTTTTTTGTAAAGTTAAGTGTTACAGTTTTGTTAATCTGTTTCGTAAATTTTAGTTTAGTTTTCCTTAAATTTTTTTATGTGTTTCATAAAGTTAAGTGTACGTACGTAAGTACGCATCTGCCGTTTGTCCTCCTCCTCCTCTGCCGCCACTTTCGGAGATAGCCTCACTCGAAAGGTAAGCTTCCACATTTTACGTACAGTATTTCTTGTATACCATGTACACTAATTGTACACTTTATTTACAGGTTATTTTGCATTTTGTTATTAATTTAGGTATTGAATGGTCCAAATTGTTGTAGTATTTCATTGTTTATAGGTCAATTTAGATTTTAGTATTTCATTGTTTATAGGTCAATTTAGATTTATTATGAAATTTACTGGGGTGTTTATGGAGGGCTTGAAACGGATTAGCCATTTTACATGTAAAATGTGGTCCAAGATACGAAAACCTCATGATACGAAGGGCGCCTTGGAACAGATTAATTTCGTATCTCGAGGTACTACTGTGTATTTATATATATATATATATAATATATATATATATATATATATATATATATATATATATATAATATATATATATATAAATATATATATATTATATATATATATATATATATTATATATATATATATATATATATATATATATCATATATATATATCATCTATATATATAATATATATATATAATATGGTATATATATATATATATATATATGATATATCTTATTATATATATATATATATATATAGATATATATATATATATATATATATATATATATATATATATTATATATATTATATATATATATATATATCTATATATATATATTATATATATATATTATATATTATATATAATATATATATCATATTATATAATTATTATTTATATATATATATTATATATATATTATATACACAGTCGGCGCAAAAAAAAAACGAACGCCCACTACATTTGTAAACAGATCATAGCAATGATATAAAAAAAGAAAAATAAAAGGGAAAATTTTAGTTCACTTATATTTTTTCAATACTTAGACATTTCTCCATTATTTTTGAGTACAGCTTTTAACCTTCTTGGCATTGAATGTGCTAAATCTTTGAAATATTGTGCATCCATGTCTTCAAACCAAAATTTACGGATGGCATCCTTCAATTTGGGGAGGGACGTTTTCTCATCTGCTAGTGCCTTCAGTTTCCGTTTCATGTATGCCCAGCAATTTTCAATTGGGTTTAAATCTGGTGAATTGCCTGGCCAGTCCAATTTCTGAATATTAAATTCCTTAAGAAGGTTTGTGACCTTGTGAAAGCAGTGGCAAGGTGCTCCATCTTGCATAAATACACGCATGCCCAAAAGTTCCTTGTAAGGGACTAATTCATTTTCTAAGACATTTTCATAAATCTCTCCATTCATTGTCGTGCTCTCTGGGAGAAAATATAATCGCCCACTACCCCCATATCCGCTGAAACATCCCCATACCATCACATAAGCTGGATGTTTCACAGTCTTGACTGTGTATTTTGATGCATAGCGGTTAGATCCTTGGGGCCTCCTTACTTTTTTGCCAGCGCTATGAATAATGTGGAAGTTAGATTCATCGCTAAAAACTACCCTTTCCCAATCCTTTTCAGTCCACTTCAAATATTTTCTGCAAAAAGCTATCCTTTTTTTTTTCATAGGCTTAGTGAGGAGTGGCTTCTTTGCTGCAACACGACATGGGAGACCAAGGTCTTTCTGCAATCGATGTTGCACAGTCCGTTCAGATACGTTCCTAAGCAGATCAGGGTTTTGAGACTTCAAAATTTTGGCTGGCATTGATGGATGTTCCATAACAATCCTTTTTTAAAATGTTATCCGTTCTTTTTGTAGTTTTTCGTGGCCTCCCTGAGCCTTTCTTCCACTTCAGTGATGAATCAAGGTCTCCTGTCTTGGAGCGGTTGCACCACAATGAGACGGTGCTTTTAGAGATTCCCAGCTCTCTTGCAATAGCTGACATTGACTTGCCAGTTTTCCATAGGGTCACAATTTCTGCTTTCTTAACCAAGGATAAGGAAGTTTAAGCCATAATTCATTAGCTAGAGCGCCAAATGTAGCGGTGACGAAAGCG
>NC_087212.1:20548816-20596316 GCF_015104395.2 Macrobrachium nipponense | reverse complement strand
ATTCCTTTTCTTGATGTTTTAATAATCAGAGACACGACAGAATACAAATTTACCATATACAGAAAACCAACGTTCTCACTTTCATATATTCACTACTTTAGCTATCACGACATTACTATCAAGATAGGTGTAGCTAGCAACCTATTCTTAAGAGCCTTACAAATTTGTTCCCCAGATTTCTTGGAAAAAGAATTTGAACTAATTTGCAAGCAACTTTCATCTTTAAAGTATCCTGACCATATAATTGAGAAAGCAATTCAAAAAGCAAACGTAATTTTCTTCCGACCTAAAGACAAGACCAGACAGAGACACACCCAACAATAAAATAAAAATTCCCCACCTGGAGACGATTAAGAGAGTAACTCACACCCTTGGGAAATCCAACCCTTTTGCATTTACCTACCCAAATACCTTAGCCAAATCCCTGATTAACGTCCAACAAAAGACATCTCCCAAAGACTCTGGGGTATATGAGATCCCATGCCAGGACTGATGGACCAATCTTAAAGATCGGATTTACACGGTAAATCACTTCCTCAGAGATTAATACAACACAAACGGTCAGTTAGGTATGGACAACAGAACTCGGCTATTTTCAACCATATAAATGAACTTAACCATAGAATAAACTGGAATATGTCACGTGTAATTTATAGCAGCAACTGCCGGCACAAGAGTCAAATGATGGAATCGGCCTTAATAAAAGAGAAGCAGGTAATGAACATCTCAAAAGGGGCGTGGATCTCAGATGTCGTCGACGCAGTGTTCATTCAACCAACGCTTAAGAAGATTAAAGGAAGATTATCAGCGGGGGTGACCTAAATTGGCTTACTTGTGGACGGATCTCTTGGTATAAATACCACTTTTCTGTAAACTTTTCTCATTCATATACCTGAAGAGAGAGACAGCAGTCTCTGAAATATAGTACTTTTCTCTCTACATTTTGGTGTTTTTATGGGCTCCTTTTATTATATCTATATACACACACACATATATATATATATAGTATAATATATATATCATATATATATATATATAATATATATATGTATATATATATATCTATATATATAATATATATATATATGATTTATATTATATATCATATATATGAATACATATACATACATACATATATATATATATATATATATATATATATATATATATATATATATATATATACACCACAGAGATATTTTGTACATACACACACGTCACACACACATATATATATAATATATATATTATATATAATATATGATATATATACACATGTTTATACATATATATTATATATATAATATATATATATATATAGGTATTATCTATATATATATATATATACAACATACATATAATCTATACAGTAATTTAACATATATAATAATAATTTACAAATTGGTACCTCAAGATACGAAAGGCTCAACTTATGAAAAACTCGAGATACGAAAGCAAATACGAAAAATTTTACCGCTCTACATACAAAAATTGCTCAAGATACGAAAGGTTGTTGCTGTAAAGTCCGAGATTCGCCCGGACCACCGATAACAATTTTGAAACTCGCGCATCACCAACTGAGTAGACTCGCCACCATCCTCCTGCTCTCCCATTGGTTCCTGATGCTCGTCACCGCCATGAGATCCTTCTCTCCTATTGATCAGCATCCCTCCCTTGATGCATCTACATAGCGGCGTCCTTTTTCGGTCACTGCACGGCATCGTCAGTATCATAAGCACGCGTTATTCGTTCGTTCCAACGATTTCGTTTATTAACGTAAATTCGTCAGTGATTTCGTTGTAGTATATTTTATCGTGTTGTGTGAGAACTTTACTACATACGTATACATACTACATAACATAATTACGTACAGTATATATGTAGTCATGGGTCCCAAGAAACTTTAAATTCACGGAAAGAAGAGGATGCTCTCTTTGGAGACGAAGATGGAGATTATCAAGAAGTATGAAGCTGGTATGCGATTGAGTTTGATCGCCAAGGAATACGGCCGAAATCCGTCGACAATAGGCACCATCCTTAAGCAGAAGGATGTCATCAAAGCAGTTACACCTTCCAAGGGCGTCACTATTTTGTCGAGCAAGAGGATCCATGTGCACGATGAAATGGAAAGGCTTCTTCTTGTCTGGCTAAAAGACAAAGAAATCGCTGGCGATACAATAACAGAGACGGCAATCTGCCACAAGGCCAGTGCTATTTTCGGCGATTTGATTGCCCAGGCCGAAGACGACGGATGAGAAGGGACATCAACGCCAACCCCAGACTTCAAGGCTTCGCATGGGTGGTTCGAGAAATTCCGTTATCGGACTGGCATCTATTCGGTGGTGCGGCATGGGGAGGCGGCCAGCTCAGACACGAAAGCAGCCGAAGCCTTTAAAAAGACGTTTGACGAGATGATGATCAAGAAAGGCTACAGTTCTCAGCAAGTCTTCAACTGTGATGAGACTGGCCTTTTTTGGAAAAAAATGCCTCATCAGATGTACATCATGCAGGTAGAGAAGAAGCTACCCGGGCATAAGCCTATGAAAGACAGGCTTACACTCGCACTTTGTTCCAACACCAGTGGGGATTGAAAGGTGTGAAGCCCCTACTTGTCTATTATTCTGAGACTCCTCGAGCCTTCAAGGCCCACAAAATGCTTAAGGAGATCAAGGCCCACAAAATGCTTAAGGAGAAGTTTCCAGTGATGTGGAGGGCTAATGCCTGGGTAACGAGGCTTTTGTTCACCGAGTGGGTAAATCTGTGTTTCGGCCCGTCAATGAAGAAATTCTTGGAAGAGAAGCGCCTCCCTCTGAAATGTCTGCTGGCATTGGACAATGCCCCTGTCCATCCTCCTGGCCTCAAGGAAGATATTCTCTCTCTCTCTCTCTCGTAGTAGCCATCTTGCTTGGTGAGACGTACCCGCGTGAAGTCACAATAATCAACAGATATCACAAGTTTAACATACGACTAGAATTTGAGAAATATCTAGAAGTGTTCGTGAACTATCGGTGATAAGATTAGTGTGAAAATAGTAGGATAAAGCGTCTTCTAAGTTAGTTTATCAAGTGTAATACTATAAATCAGAACAAGATGGCAGTAAGTTCCAACTGCGGGAAAAGGTGGCGTAATTTGGCGTGTTTAGCAGATTCGCAATACGATGAGGTAGCAGGAAGGGAACTGGCATTTCTCATCTATGAAATCAGCAACAGTCCTAACCAAAAAGATACAAAAGCATTCATAGATATATTAGAAGGATATAATCCTTCAAACTGGAACAAATCTAATGAAAACATCTTGAAAATAATTGAAGAAGTTCCAAATAAAATCCAAGTGGTCAAGAGACTCATAAAGAAAATATACATAAACCAACATATTCCGACAAAGAAAATGAATAAGGTGAATCTTGTGAATATACTAATTGATGCATTAGGAAAAAGAATGCCAAAAGCATGCAAACTGTGTAAGGTTTGGTATAGCATAGTCAATCCACAAAACCTAATCAGAAAATGTGCTGCATGCAACATTCCGACCCATCCACAGTGTGCTGAGGTAATACAAGATTTGAGAAAAGATACAAGAATTTTTGTTCAACATGTCTATCATGGATAGACAATGTTATTAAATCAAGATTGAATGTACAAATAGTTGAGGATGAAGAAGAAGAGAAGAAGAAGAATAAGAAGAAGAAGAAAACGGAAGAGAAGTAAACAAAAATGAAATGACAGAAAAAAATAAGGAAAACAAAGAACAAGATAAAAGTATGGATGCAGAGATACTCATTGATACTACATATGAGGCAATAAAGCAGCATACCTACGAAGAAATAAATTACGATATGACAACAGAAAAGCAAATCCCGAAGAGGCTCTACCCAGATCCTATACAATGACGGGAAAGAGGAAAAAATAGACAAGAAAGACAAAATCTGCAACCTTTTGAAAAGAGGGAATTGCAGATTTGGAGAAAGATGTTACTACAAACATCCTAAGATATGTCAAAACTATGAAATATATGGTAAATGTGCATACTTAGATGGATATGGGGATGATTGCAGAGATCTGCACATCCAAAAATATGTAAAAACCTAAAAGAAGGAAAAGGATGTAAGTTTCGACAAAAAATGCAAATATATGCACCCTGTAGCCATGAATCATAATCAAATAAATAACCAACCAAGTAATAAAATCCAAAATAAGAAAGAAACAAATAAAGAGAGAAATCAAGAATATCAGGTAAAAGAGAAAAGCAAACCACCAATGAGATATGCAGAGGTGTCAGCAAAGAATTTCAAAGCATCAGCTCCGAAATTCTACTCAAGAGATAATAACTGTATTTATTATGCAAGAGGATATTGCAGAAACAGAAAGAAACGGGAAAATTGCAGATTCAGACACAAAATGAATAATTATGATGAAGGAAGATCAAATATTATGGAAAAGTTGGATTTTTTAATGTCAGAATTTCTGGAAATGAAAAAAAGAACAACATACCAGAACAGGCGAAAGAGAATGGGAAAAAATCCTTATTACTATCAGTATTAAAATGAAGGATAAAACACGCAAACCATCATAGTGATGAATGCGCAGGTTTAGTTATAGTAACTCAAAAAGAAAAATAGAGTACTTAGAAGAACTAACCCAAAATGAAAAGAAAATAGATATAATGAATATAAGTGAAACCTGTATTCCCAAGAGACTGGGAATGATGATCAAATAAAAGGGTTCCAAACTTATAGATCAGATAGAAAAAAATAGGAATCAAGGGGGAACCGCAATATATGGGAAAGACAAAAAACAAGGAAAAATATATGAGAAATATAGTAACTCAGAATGTGAACTAATAGCGGTAGAATTTGAATCTGAAAAATTGATGAACATAGTAATATATAGACCTCCTAATACTAAAGAGTTTTACTTAATAATTGAAAATTGGATGATATATGTAGAAATCACAAGGACTGGACTATTCTCCTATCTGGTGACTTCAACTTTCCTTTCGTAGAATGGAAAGAACGAATAGGAGATTGTGGTTGTACTTATACATATAAAAAAGAGAGTAATAGTAGTGCAGAAGATAAGAGGCAATTTGAAAAGCTATTAGATATGCTACTAGATACAACATTTCAACAAATAAATCACCTGCCAACAAGAAAGGAAAATACTTTAGACCTAGTATTTGTGAACGAGATGAATTATGTTAAAGAAATAATAGTTTATAATGCGAGTATTTCAGACCATAATGTCTAGAATTAACAGTTCATTTCCAAAGCAAGTGAAAATAGAGATAAGCAAGAAATGAAAAAGTGGGAAGGATATGGAAAATACAACTTCTACAGTAAAAATATAAAATGGTCAGAAATTAATGAAGAATTAAACAAAGATTGGGATAACATTTCGTAAGTGATGACATAAGGGGGGGTAAATACGGAGATATTATATATTGGAGATAATAGTGGAAAAATATATACCGAAGAAGAAAAGTAAACATCATTCATGCATACCAGAGACAGAAGAATCTTGTTCCAGAAAATCAGAAAGTGGAAAAAAGGTCTTGCAAAAGAAAAAAATGCATGGAAAGTTATAGAACTAAAAAGTAAGATAGAAAATGCAGAAAAAAAGATTATACAATCAAAAGAAAATGAAAAACGGGACTTGGAAGAAAAAACCCTATTAAATATCAAGCAAAACCCCAAACTATTATACTCATATGCGAAGAAGATGAATAAAAGAAGAATAGAAATAGGCCCTCTGAGAATTGAAGGGAGATTAACGAATGAAAAAAAGGAAATTTGCAACATACTGGCAGAACGATATAAGAGAGAATTCACCCCTAGAATAGATAATGAAGATAATGATATAGAAGTAAGGGATGAAAAATAGTGAATATTTAGCTGACATAGATATTAATGAAGCTGATATTGTGCAGGCTATTAATGAAATTAAAAATGGAGCTGCTGCAGGGCCTGATGGAATTCCTGCTATTTTGTTAAAGAAAGTAGTTCATTCTATCGCAAAGCCACTTGCAATATTATTAAGACAAAGTGTAGATACAGGCAAGATTAATGATGAGCACAAATTAGCGTATATTACCCCTACTTTCAAAAGTGGATCAAGACTAGAGGCAAGTAATTATAGGCCTGTGAGTCTAACATCACATATAATGAAAGTGTATGAAAGGGTAATGAAGAAAAATATTATGAAACATTTAATAAAAAATAATTTGTTTAATAAAGGACAACATGTTTCGTACCCGGAAAAAGTACACAAACCCAACTGTTAGTCCACCGTGAAAACATATTCAAAAATATGAAAAGCGGAAATGAAACAGATGTGGTTTATTTAGACTTTGCAAAAGCTTTTGATAAAGTAGACCATAATATATTAGCGAAGAAAATTAGAAAACACAATATCGTGGATAAAGTAGGAAGATGGTTAAAAGAATTTTTACACAACAGAAAACAGATAGTTATTGCAAACGACGAGAAATCGGATGAAGCCAAGGTAATATCCGGTGTGCCGCAAGGTACGGTGTTAGCTGCAATACTGTTTGTTATTATGATTGAAGACATAGACAATAATGTTAAGGATTCGTAGTGAGTAGTTTCGCAGATGACACAAGAATAAGTAGAGAAATTACTTGTGATGAAGATAGGAACGCTCTACAAAGAGACCTTAACAAAGTATATGATTGGGCAGAGGTAAATAGGATGGTATTTAACTCTGATAAATTTGAATCATAAATTATGGAGACAGAGAAAGAAAGCTATATGCATATAAGGGACCTAATAATGAGACCATCACAAATAAGGAAGCAGTTAAAGACCTTGGTGTGATGATGAATAGGAACATGTTATGCAATGATCAAATAGCAACTCTGTTGGCAAAATGTAAAGCAAAAATGGGAATGTTGTTATGGCACTTCAAAACAAGAAAAGCTGAACACATGATTATGCTTTATAAAACATATGTTCGTAGTCCACTTGAATATTGCAATATGATATGGTACCCACACTATCAAAAGGATATTGCACAAATAGAGAGTGTACAAAGGTCCTTTACAGCTAGAATAGAAGAAGTTAAGGACCTAGACTACTGGGAAAGACTACAATTCTTAAAATTATATAGTCTGGAAAGGAGAAGAGAACGCTACATGATAATTCAGACATGGAAACAGATAGAAGGAATAGCAGAAAATATCATGGAACTAAAAATATCAGAAAGAGCAAGCAGAGGTAGATTAATAGTGCCCAAAAATATACCAGGAAAAATAAGGAAAGCACACAGGACATTAATCCACTACGCACCAGCATCGATAATGCAGCGTCTATTCAATGCGTTGCCAGCTCATCTGAGGAATATATCAGGAGTGAGCGTAGATGTGTTTAAGAATAAGCTCGACAAATATCTAAACTGCATCCCAGACCATCCAAGATTGGAAGATGCAAAATATACCGGAAGATGTACTAGCAACTCTCTGGTAGACATTAGAGGTGCCTCACACTGAGGGACCTGGGGCAACCCGAACAAGATGTAAGGTCTGTAAGGTAAGGTAAGGTCTCTCTCTCTCTCTCTCTCTCTCTCTCTCTCTCTCTCTCTCTCTCTTTACAGAGATCTATGTTTTTTGGATAATGATTTACTAATTTTCAAATATCAATATTAATGAAAACAGCAATAATATAAATTCATTAAAGAAAATACTTAAGTGAATTAGCAAGATTTTAGTTTACAAATAAAAATGATATTGTTAAGATGCAATAAAGTTTGTTCATACTTACCTGGCAGATATATATATAGCTGTATTTCTCCGAAGTCCGACAGAAATTTCAAAACTCCCGGCACACGCAGTGGTCGGCCAGGTGGTTAGTACCCATTCCCGCCGCTGGGAGGCGGGAGTCAGGAACCATTCCCATTTTCTATCCAGATTTTCTATTCCCACTGTCTCCTGAGGGAGGTGGGTGGGTACTTTGATTATATATATCTGCCAGGTAAGTATTATATCGCCGGTTGAACAAACTTTATTGTATCTTAACAATATCATTTTGTTCATGAAACTTACCCAGCAGATATATATATAGCTGAATCCCACCTTTGGAGGTGGGGAGGGACAGAAAAGGATTTTAGGAAACAAATTGCGTGCAGATGATTGACATCTTGGTTCCTTACCTGTTAGCATAGCTGACTTCGTGATTATTGTCACCCAAGTCTGCTACTGCTTTACTAGAGTCTCCAGCAAGGTAGTGACCTATGTAGCTGGCGAGTTCTAGATGATCTGTCAACAGGAGCGTGACCACAATGTGACTAGACCATATTGACCATACCATGAGGGCTAAGAATATAATATATCACCACCTGACCAACCTAGCCAAAGTTAAGGATATCTAACTAAGGCTTAAGGATTGAGAAGACCGCCACTGGCGGCCGACCCAATAAACATAATTAACAAACTCTTCCTAACATTTTCTATAGGATAGGATGAGTGATACTTCTTGCCCCCAAGATTGTGTCTGTAGACACGTATGGCCCCAGCGAGCAGCAAATCTTATATGTCGTCTTCACATCCCGCAGGTATTGTGAAATGAACACAAAGTTGCTTCGCTAAAACGTGGCACTCAGGATGATACTGAGTGCCATGCTCTGTTGAAATGCTTCCGAGGCCGCGCCCTCACCTAGTGAACATTCAGTTAAAAGATTTCAAATCTTTGTCCAAACATGACGAATGAGCTTCTTTAACAGAACTCATCAACCATAATGCCAGGGTGTTCTTCGACCTGGGCAAGTCTGGTCTTTTTACGAAACACCGCAGATTGTCCGAAGGACCTCCACTTTCTTTAGTTTTAACTAGATAAAACTTGAGGGCCCTGACAGGTCACAGGACTCTCTCTGTTTCTTGCCTAATAATCCATAGCACCCCTTGATTTCCAAGCTTCTGGGCCAAGGATTAAACAGGTTTTCATTCTTTGTAAAAACAAAAGGCTTATAGAACACACCGCATTATGTCCTCTAAAGCCAAAACCTCTGATGATGTATTAAACCTCACTAACCCTCTTTGTCTTATCTAGAGTGGTTAGAATTTTGGTCACATGGAAAAAGTTACACAGGAAATATTCTACAATTTCGAGATTTCCACAGACCTCATAGATCGTAAAGGGCTTTGTTGTTTGGCAGATCCAAATATCTGAACGTAAAGGCCGCCAACAACCTACTTCCGTATTCTACAATAGTTGAGACTGCTAGTACATCCCATTCTTCCGACGGAAAGGGAAGATGGTAATGTAATTCACAAAGGTCGAGGTGGAGGAAAAACCATTCTTCCTGCCCTATCTCCAAAAACGGCCCATTCCGATTGGTACACTGCAAGATAGGCAGAACTGCTTTATCTTGGTAATGACACTAGCCATTAGTCTTGAAAAACCTCTTATTCTGGTCACTTTCTTGACAGTCTGAACGCAGTCAGACTCAGAGCCGAACGGTTTAGAGATACCTCTCAAAGTGAGGCTATTAGAGTAGCCCACGACTTTTGACATATTTCTAAGGAAAGAATACTCAGACGTCAGTAGTTGCTGCCGTCGATAGAGAAGCTTTACACAGACTTCCTTCAATCGTGCAGCTAACCTCTGGAGGATCGATACGCTCCGTGCCTGTGGCCATCAATGGCTCTCTCTTCTTGAGATGTGAGAGAGCTGTGGAATTGTCAGAGTTGATCTGAACCACTCGGCCAAAACTCATTCTTCGAGGAACTGGAGAGTCAACCAAATTGCTTCCAATTCTTTTAGATTATGTGGCAGGACCTCTGAACCTCTGTCAGGATGCCTGGCACCATCTTGCTATCACCTGAGGTGATCATTGAACTACTGAGAGATGTTCAGAATCATTACTCGATCTTTGATGTTATTTCAGTTTTCCGGAAGTACAAAACTGTAGAGGTCTGAATTGCAGTCCTTTCAGGGAAAAGAAGCTTCTTCAGCGAGGAAAAAAAAATGGGGGGGAAAGGTCCCCAGCAGATTCATCCATTACCTCTCTTAAGCATGCTTCCTTCCCTAAGAAGGCTGCGCTCTTCATAATTAAGAGAGCATTATTATAATGCTATGCTGCGGTAAACTCGTACAGAATTCTGTTACAGTGCAGTAAACAGTACCAAAAAACCTAATAGATATCTCTGTTAAAAATTGTTTTGCAAACGAAGGCAATGTTTATTCAATGCATGTTAGAATCTCCCTCAATCCTAGGCAAAGTCCGTGATTGTAGGGCAGAGATACGGTTCGTCAATCAATCCCGCGGGAGAGAGAGACTTAAACGTCCGCGCATAACAGCAAGCTAGCTGATACCGAGTTGGTGTACAGTTACACCAGCTTACGTTCAACTTCTTGCAGTATTATGCCTGAGTTGCCAGCTACTCCATATTACGAAGGAATAGATTTTTCATTATTTGAACAGCACGAAACTCTCAAGTTGGCATATTTAAGCGAGACAGAATCCGCTAAATACAGAAGCTGATTTTGTGTTGTCATAACACTACGCTTAAATAACCAAAAACTAAATCGGAAACTCCTGGAAGATTGCAGGGAGTACCGATTGAATATACTGCGTCATCTACAACGACAGCAGCTATCAATGGTCGTCTCGCACTACTCTGCCTGAGTTACCAGCTACTCTATTCTACGAAGGAATAGGTCTGTTACTATTATCGATTAGAAGAGAATTCTCAAGCAGGCATATTTAAGCGAAACCGAATACGCTAGATGCAGAAGCTGAGTTGGTGTTGTTGTAACAATACATTTTAGCGTTGTCCTTACACCGGAAACTCCTGGAAGTTTGCAGGAAGGACCGATTAAGTACACTTAGAATACGAGTCCTTTCGGTTACTATCCGTATCAGTAATTACGATGTGCGTATATGACTTGATCCATACAGTAGTAATATAACGCAAAGATAAAATACATAAGTATTGTAATCACTTGGACAGCTAATTCTCTACTACATTCTTTCTTCTGCAAGGAAGAGAGAGAGTGAAAATATACTGTATTCGTTCTTCCAAACGAACGAATTAAAATTATTCGAGGAATCTTCTCAAGTGAAAACCGAGGACCGAAAATGACAGTTCAAACTTCTTATGTTATTGTACCTAAACTTCATTCTATTTCGTGGAAGAGACTCTGACTAATGAATGAGAGCTCTTCCGATGGTAGTCCATTTGTTGACGAAAGGAGAGACCTCCTTGGAGCGTCGACCAGACTGGAAAAGTCACCTTATTCCGATGCGAGAACTCTTACACCGATATGTTTACTTGTATCCCACCCAATGCCTGCCTTGCCACATAGTCTTGACAGAGGCTGGGCAAAAGAAGTCTTTCTTTGCGCTTTTCTCGACTCCATCCAATCTTGAACCTTTTTTAAAAGCTATTTTCGTTGAAAGAGACTTCTTCCTTTTAACAATTATGATATTGTTAAGATACAATAAAGTTTGTTCATACTTACCCGGCAGATAAATATATATATAGCTGTATTTCAGAGAAACACAGCTATACATACATCCGCCGGGCAAGTTTTATGAACAAACCAGGAATCTTGTCGGTTTTCGATAACGAAAACTGAGAAGGAGGATAGCGAGGAGCCACAGGTTGGAATTCGTCTCCAACTGAAGCTCGAAGCAAAAGAACCAATACCTAATAATCAGACGAAGCTGACGTAGAAGGTGGTCCTCGTCAGTTTCTTCTGACATCCTACTAAGTCGTCCTTCTTCTATATGAGTGGCAGAGGGGACTCCTGAAGACGGTGATATAAGTCCTTTCGATTCAATCCTTGATGAAGATTGCTGTTGTGACGTAATAGGTGCTTTCTGAATATTAGTCACTAAAAATTCCGATATAGAGGTAATTTCTTGCACTCTCTCGATGGGAGTCTCTACGAAAGTCAGATTGTCGACGAGCTTGCAGACAAATATCACGTTGTAATCCTGAGGAATGTCCACAAAACGTCCATTCGAGCGTCACGCTCAACGTCCATCCGAGCGTCACGCTCAGCGTCCAGCCGAGCGTCACGCTTGACATCCAGCTGAGCGCCACGCTCGGCGTCCAGCCGAGCGTCACGCTTGGTGTCTAAATAAGCGTCCAGCTTAGCATCTATAGAAACGTCACGCTTGTAAACACCACGCTCCCTCAGGGTCGAACTAGGAGCGTCGAGTATCTCAGCTTGCAACACACCTTGGT
This sequence comes from Macrobrachium nipponense, assembly GCF_015104395.2. Classification (NCBI taxonomy): domain Eukaryota; kingdom Metazoa; phylum Arthropoda; class Malacostraca; order Decapoda; family Palaemonidae; genus Macrobrachium; species Macrobrachium nipponense. The sequence continues at coordinate 20,584,112 of NC_087212.1, read as the reverse complement.
TTGCAACAAAAATAACGTCAGTTTACGGATAAAGAGAGACCCTATAATAAGAGAGGGGAACCCCTTGAATAGTAGGGAGAGCTTTCTTCCTCTCGATATAAGAATCTTAAGGAGGAAGTTTCTCATGTTTTTTACATAACAGCAGGTGAGACGCACTAATCTAGAAGGCGTAGCAACCGGTGAAAGAGAAGAGCGATCCGCAGTTGCGGGAGACCGCTTAGATGTTTTAATGGTAATATATCATCTTTTCTTCTAGGATGCGGTTCTGCCTGTCTCCCAGTCGGCAACGAAGCAAGTCGATGTTGCATCAAACGGATGACCCTCTTTTCTAGAATGTTCCTTTTCAGGTGAAAAGCTGATACTATGAGAAGGAGAGGAGTGAGAGAAAGCCCTATTCCTTCTCACCTGTCACTTCACAGCTCTATTCTTGGAGCGACAGGGGGGTTCAAAGACGTCGTCTGATGACATCCTGGTTCTCTTTTGAGGCGTCCATGCAGCAAAACTCTCAGGTGACGACCGCAAAGCAGCAAAAGAGAAAGGACGTGAAGCGTCCTCTTCCCTGAGATCAAAGACACAGGCCTCCCGTGCGACATCTTGCGTCTTTGATCTTTTTTGCGGCGGAGAGTAGTCACGGATAAAGGCGAAGCCCGTAAAGCAGAAGGAGCGCAGAGGCTCTGCGTACTCCTCTAAGAAACTACTGACGATGGCCACCTGTGCGACATCTAACGTCTTTGTTCTTTTCAGAGGACATGAGCGTCTTCTCATGCTCCAACTACCGTTCGGGGAGGACGCCTACAAAGGCGAAGCCCGTAAAGCAGAAGGAGCGCAAAGAGGCTCTGCGTGCTCCTCTAAGAAACTACTGACGATGGCCGTCTGTGCGACATCTAACATCTTTGTTCTTTTCAGAGGACGTGAGTGTCTTCTCATGCTCCAACTACTGTTCGGGGAGGACGCTAATAAAGGCGAAGCCCTATAGCAGAAGGAGCGCAAAGAGGCTCTGCGTGCTCGTCTAAGAAACTACTGACGATGGCCGCCTGTGCGACATCTAACGTCTTTGTTCTCTTCAGAGGACGCGAGCGTCTTCTCATGCTCCAACTACTGTTCGGGGAGGACGCCTCTAAGAGCGAAAATCCCTCACGGAGGGAACGCGCACGAACACACTCTTTTGCAGCCTGTGGCCCGTACAGGTTCTGCTAAAGGGACGCCAGATCAATGTGGAGACCCCGTAAACCTCCTTCGGTTTTCGACATGCCCTCTCCCTGGTCCTGGGAGTCCGACAGAGGTCCAGGCCTAGAGGTATTATAGGGCCGATCTGACGCTCCCTCTTGACGAGAGAGAGGACGTGAAGCGTCCTCTTCTCTAAAGCTTCTTTTAGAGGGCGCGAGTCCTTCCCAGAGCTCCAACCCCTGTGCGGGGAGGACGCCTCGGAGGACGAGAAGCAATCTTTCATGATCCGTTCTCGTGCACTATTTTTTGGCAGCCTGGGGATCGTCTACAGGTTCTGCCGAAGGGACGCCAGATCGGTGGGGGTTCCCCGTAACCCTCCTGCGGCTTTCGACATGTCCGTCTTCCTGGGCTTGGAAGTTCGACAGAGGTCCAGGCCTAGAGGCATTATAGGGCCGATCTGACGCCCCCTCCACAACACTGGGGGCACTAGACTTCACAACACTGATTGGAGAGCGAGCACTTTAGATTCCAAGTTACGAATGGAATCCACAATAACAGAAAAGGGCATTCTTTCGTAGACATAGCCTAATGGCTCGTAGGCCAAACTACAGGGTTAGGCAAAACAAAGTCTACAGAAAGGTTAGTAGGTTCATTACCCTGACTTCTGTTTACTAATGCAGTTTCTTGAGGAAGACCCCGTGATTCAATCCCACTCTAACTTGCGTATATACGAATCATCTGTCTTCCCTTCGGAATCAGTCAAACTCTCACACGTCTTACATCGATTTTTCAATAAAGAAAAAACGTTCTCAACCCCCGTGCATACCAAATGAGGATTTACCGACACTTTCGGTAGCCTCACCTTACTTGTGCAGACAACACAGTCTGAAACTAGCCGAACTAGATTCAGACAAGTAAAACAAAGGTTAATTAAATTACGATAGCGTATGCCTAGTCACACATCCAAGTCAATCATTCAAAAGATAATTAGGATACTTAAGCGGCAATGGAGAATCAAAATCCTGGTCGGAGGTAATGAAAACAGGTGTTTTCATTAAGAGCGACAGAAAAAATCTGGATAGAAAATGGGAATGGTTCCTGACTCCCGCCTCCCAGCGGCGGGAATGGGTACTAACCACCTGGCCGACCACTGCGTGTGCCGGGAGTTTTGAAATTTCTGTCGGACTTCGGAGAAATACAGCTATATATATATCTGCTGGGTAAGTTTCATGAACAAAAGAATTATGTAAGAATGAAAGAAAATGCATTTTACCCCACGTCTTGTCTTTGAACTCCAAGTAGCCAAGCTGAGTTAGCTGGGGTCCAACAACTGTCAAGTCAGGAGGGGGAGTGTGTGTTGCCTTATCTCAGGATCATGTAAATTTTCTCTCTCTCTCTCTCTCTCTCTCTCTCTCTCTCTCATTGAGATGAGAGAATTTCTATGGTACATGTGTATGTTTATTAATACTATTTTCGCATCATAATAATAGTAATATAACTAAATTCAAAATTCATATGTGATAGTATTTTAAAGAAGTACAATAAATCTATCCATTTCACTCTTTTAAATAAGGATAACCCCCTCTCTCTCTCTCTCTCTCTCTCTCTCTCTCTCTCTCTCTCTCTCTCTCTCTCTCTCTCTCTCTCTCTCTTGCCACACGAAATACTAGTATGTCCTAGTGGTAACTCTCGCCCTCTGTTTGGGCTGGAAGTGTATGTATAAGTATACCTTTAAGGACATTACTACATTTTAGGGCAAAATAATAATATACAGTACTAGTTTACAAATAATATTAAGTTTTAGTGAGATTAAACAATAACAATATTTTCTCTCTCTCTCTCTCTCTCTCTCTCTCTCTCTCTCTCTCTCTCTCTCTCTCTCTCTCTCTCTCTCTTACGTATGTTTATTTGTTTTATAGCGCATTACGAATTCATGCATAATTTTGTGATAATATTTTCTCTGTGTTGCCTTGATCGTTTTACAATGTGTTAAATACCAAAATGATCGCAATTTAGTGTACAATAAAAAAAAATTAACTCGTTAGCTTTAACCATTTTGCTCACAGCGCGATTTGTATTTAATTATATATGAAATTTTTTTTCCGCGCTGTCATATATCCCAATATTTATATATGATAATGATATTTTTTTTCATTTCTGATGGTTGCATACTAAACTTCAGGCAATGACAAAAAAGGAGCCAAAAATGAACTCTTAATCTTGAAAACTAAGTGTGCTGTGATTTTATGAAAAAATAAATTTTTCCGCTTCGGCGCTCACTCGCGAACGCCGCCGGCATATGGGAGACGAATTTTAAAATACCGCTTCGGCGTTTAAGGGTTAATGTCCTATGCAAACATTACTAGGGAAACAAAGTATCCTAACAAGGCAAGGAAAAAAGTTAATTTAAGAGGCTGTTACGGAAATATGTATTTATCTTTATATTATTGTTAAGTAGTTGTGCTGCAGAGCGCAAATGGGTTGTTCTAGTGGTAATTGAGTAGTTGAAGGACTGTTATTTATATTTGTTTCTTCCACTACGTGAGGTGAGTTCGAGTGGTGTAACCCTGATCCCGCGGGGAAAAAGCCTTGGACACGACTGCGAGAGAGGAACGGACCTCGATACTGGTGGACTTGTTGGATAGTCTTTGATGGACCTGTTGGATGGTCTTTTATTTAATGTTACTGGATTGCTCAGGAACAGTTTATGGCAAGTACGACTTCAGGGAAGTCTTGGAGTTTCGCAGTCTAGAGAATGCTGGCCAGCACACTGGGTAATTTACTTATGACCTAGTGAAAACGTATTGTCTACCGAAATACGATTTCCTTTTCCCCCGTCAAAACCTTGGCGTAACTTAGAAGAGATTGTCTGAACTCGACTTCAGTTGCTGATAGCGACCTCTGTATTCATCAACCAAACATCTGCTTCGTCTCCAATTGCTAGTCGACGATGGATTTCTTCAGAGCTCTAGTATGGATACCTTAGTCAACGGACTTCGATGGCGCTGACCAACCTTCACGAATTCAAAACCCCCATTCATCGAATCCCATCAACCTTAAACGTTCTAAGGATTTATTTTTCATCATTATTTAAAGTTAAGTTTTTGTAAATATAATTATTTTATTTTAAAGCTTTCTTTCTTTACGCCTACCAATATATACTGAAGGTATTCCTATAAGTATTTATGTTTAATTTTTTTTTCTATTACTTAATGTTAAAGGGCGTAAGAGCCTGGAATCAGTCACAAACAAGGCCCGCCCGTAACAGAGGCAGGACCAAAAACAAAAAATACAGTAAGCAAGCCCAACTGGAATTATGTAAGCATTAACAGCAAACAGAAATATGTAATAAAAACAATGATGGCAGAAGTTACATAACTGAGTGAGGAAAAACAGAAAAACAAAACAGAAGAGCAGTAGGCTATTCACAGTAACAAGCGGGCAACTCATCCACTGCCAACCAATAAATAACTTTAAAAATTCACTAAATATTATAGGCACATTATACACAATGAAAATGAAATGTATAAACACTAAAAATGAAATCCTGTAAATGGCTAAGTGAAATATAGCAAGAAGTCTAACCCCTACCAAGGTGCACAAGAGAATGAATATCAACAGAGTATCTGCAAAGCTTGGAATTTAGCTAATCATGTAGTATATATATTGAGCATATTTTCTTAGAAATGCTTTGCTTTGTGCCCTTGGATGGGTTCTGCATACTTCAAGCCTTATTTATTATTAATAAGTTTGTACAAAATCTAGTTTTATAGCAAACACATATGTAGTATTGAAACTGAGGCATCTAAAATCAAGAGGTCTGTCTAGGGTTTGCTTAAGGTACTTTCTTTAACCATACCAAGCATAAGTTCAATTACAACTAAACTGTAAACTTAAATAGCTCTTTTATTGTAATTACAGAGTCAATGTACTATTTAACTGATATTCCTGATACTAAAATATATTCAGAAATAATTTCCAATATCTCTCACAAAAGATTCCTACCAAAACTAGAATCCCATTAGTTAGCAATCCAAGTAATTTCTGAGATAAAGAACACTAATGAATACTAAGCTTACAAATTTTATCAAATAAATTACTTAAAAGGTTAAAATTTGGCAAGTGAAATCCTTGTATTTTCAAGCAATTCTAACATGACATCAATATATTTTCGATGACAACACTACTACACTCAAATAACATTCATAATTTTCATTACAAAAGTTTTTGCATGATATGATGAACACTGACAATATTGCATTGTCAACATATCTGAAGTATTTTTCTAAATTTCCACCCAAAATCAATGATTTACAACCTACATCAGGCATAATAGTGAAATTTATAACCACCTAAGATTGATAGCTTTTTAAGAACTTCACACGTAAAATACTACGATCAAATTATACTTACGTGTATGTTGGTTAAGCCAATCTAGGTACTTGATGCGCATCTCTCTTGCAACTATATCATCATTCACTTCACAGGCCTCAATATACTGTTTGACTTTTGTCTTTCTATCTCTTACTGAATTTATAAATTCTTCCCATATTTTAACAGCATACGCTCCTTTTGCAGTTTTTGCTATGATTTTGAATCCTGTAAAATATAAAATAATAAAATAAAATAACACGAACACCAACTGAGATTTTGTTAGGGTTAACATCTTCCATGTTTTCATTTATACAAGTACAGTAATTTCATTAACACTAAAATAATAAAATTGTCAGTTATATACATATTATTCTCCAATAAAAGTAAAATAACAAATACAAAAAATCCACCGTCAGGAGTAAAAGTCCTCTAGGAGAAAACTTTATTTTATTTATGGAGCAAACTACACAAAATAATTCTTTCTTGATAAAAGCCACCGCTTGACAAACCTGAAACTGCTGGTAGAGTAGAGAGGTGCAGCAGGTGAACTTTTTAATAATAATAATAATAATGTTATCAGAACAAATAGGGTGATACATGCCAATAGACCAGACTTGATGACAACTGACAAACTCAATAAGAAAGTATCACTCACTGATTTTGCAATAACATGGGACACCAGAGTAGATGAGAAAGAGAAAAAATTGAGAAGTATCAAAACCTAATAACACAGAAATAAGAAGAATGCCAGTAAAAACTGTACCTACAATCATAGGAACACTTGGCATAATCCCAAGACCTCTGAAAAGGAACCTGGAAAAACTAGATGCCAAAGTAGCTCCATGACCCATGCAGAAGACTGTGCAATTAGAAACAGCGCACATAGTGAGAAAAGTGAAAGTGGTATACTCCTAAGTAGGCAGAATGCAACCCAGAACCCAACCTATAAAAACCACCCAGTCGAATAGGATGACTGAGATAAGAAAAAAAAATAAATTTAAAAAAAAATTTTAATTTTAATAATAACAATACCACTACTAAAGTTATTCCTAATTGTAGCACTACAGTTGTTATAATAATAATAATAATAATAATAACAGAGGACTGGCACAACAAACCAATGCACGGACAATACATAAGACAGACTAAAGAACTAGCCAGTGATGACACATGGCAATGGCTACAGAGGGGAGAGCTCAAGAAGGAAACTAAATGAATGATAACAGCGGCACAAGATCAGGCCCTAAGAACCAGATATGTTCAAAGAACAATCGACGGAAATGACATCTCTCCCATATGTAGGAAGTGCAATACGAAAAATGAAACCATAAACCACATAGCAAGCGAATGTCTGGCACTTGCACAGAACCAGTACAAAAAGAGGCATGATTCAGTGGCAAAAGCCCTAGGTAGAAGTTTAGCCTTGACATCCTTCTTAGCCCTGAACAAAGGCACAAATGATAAAACAGCATCTCCTTTACAAAAGCCTACCTTATTGGAGAATGCTTGTAACTCGCTCACTCTTTTTGTTGTCACTAGCGCTACCAAAAAGACCGTCTTCAAAGAAGCAGATTCCAAAGGTTCAAACAGATCTGCAGATAAGAATTTTAGAACTACATCCAAGTTCCATGAAAGAGATTGATACTGAACTTTGGGGACTTCGATTTCAAATGATCTCAACGCCTCTTTTAAGATCTGGATCGTTAGAAATTGTACATACAATCTTTTTTCTTTTGTTTGAATGCCGACTCGCCTATCGGCGTGGAGATGTGAGCTAACTTTAACAGTAGGTAAGATTCATCTCTGATAAGGTCATTTAAGGAACAATGGCCTCATTTTCCCATCTTCCCTACAATTTAGATCTTCTTGCCTCACTGCTTAGGATAATTTGTATGAGCGAATTGCTGCTGTTTTGCAGTCGGGTAATCAGACTGGACATTGTTCGCCATACAATGATTTTTAATTGTCCAGGTGGTTTTCTGTGAACATCTGTGAGGCGGAGTTGTAGTGAGGAGTGTTTGTGAGGCATCTCAAAATGTCATTGTGAATGACAGTAATATGTCTCATGGTCTCTCAGGTGTAGTTCGTCCACAGGGAGCACCCATAGATACTGTACCAATACGAGCAAAAGAGAAGCAGTTTAAAGTCTCAGCAGCAGAAGCCAAACCTCCTTGCAATCATGTTGCCAATAGCACATAGTTTACAACACCTCCGTTCTATGTTTGCCGTATCTTTAGGTCATCCGTGATAACATGACCCAAATAAGGAAATTTGTGCAAGAATTCCAGCTCAAGATTTCCAGGAAAATTTGTGGTTCTGCAATATGTTTAAGCAATCTCGGAAACAGCAACATGCACTGGGTCTTCGTTTCGTTGTATAGGATATCAAATTCCCCTTCATACTGGCGGCAAGTGTCGATGAGTCGTTGGAGACCTTGGACTGATGGAGAAATCAGAACCATATTGTCGGCATACCATAGGTTGTTTAAAGTGGTTTCATTGACAGTGCATCTAGTTGGGAGTGAGTTCAGTTTGACATTCAGGGCATCTGTGTACATATTAAACAGGTATGGTAAGAGAATGCTTCCTTGTCGAAGCCCATTTAGGGAGCCAAAGGTGTATGATATGTTACCCCATTTGACACAGAATTGCTGTGTGGAGAACCAGCAATATAAAATACCAATTAAATATAGTGGTATGCCTCTTTTATGCAGCAACTAAGATATGTAATAGTTCAACACTTCTTTCAGTATGTAGATGCAGGTTTCGGTTGAGTGGTTTGTTTTAAATCCGAACTGGTTGTCAGTGGTGTGTAGAAAGGGGAGAAGTCTCACTAGAAGAACCGACTCGAGTATCTTTGACGTGATCGTTGTGGTTACAATCGGCTGGTAATTACCATGGTCAGCTACATCCTTTAGCTTGTTTTTTATTAATGGCATCAATGCTGCTAGCAAAATGTGAATTAGCGATGGCAGAATTTGAAAGCCTCTGCGGGAAGACCATCACAGCCGGGAAATTTATTATTAGGTAGGCTTTTTATGGCATCGTTGATGTTACCTGGCATAATACGATCTGCAAAATTAAATTAAATGTTATCAGTAAGGAGGTTATCTACATCCCTTCGGGAATTTTGATCGCTTATGCAATTCAGGTTATTGCTGAAGTGGTCGCCCCACATACTTGCGATAGCCTCGTCCCCAACTGCTTCCCCTACTCTCTGACAGATTTTTAGTTTTAGGATTTAATGACTGGATATCTTTCCAAAGAGGAGGATAATCATCGGATTTTCTAGACATTGCATCGGCTCTTAGTTTGTTCATTTAATCTGCAGTGTTTAAGAGCAAGTTTGAACTGCGCTCTCGCCTGTCTCATTAGTAATGCAGTGTCCTTCCCTCATTCTACCATTTTGCCTCCACTGTAAAAACATTTCTCTTGAGTATGTATACAAATCTTTAATCAAGTCATTCCATCCAGGTATATTATGAGAATTACCTCCATGAAATCTAAAGGCGCTCCTGCCCGAAGCAAGCATAGTGGAGATTATGTTTGAATAGAATTCATTCAGATCCCTCCTGTGGTGGTCATTTTTTCAGTTTGTGTTAGTACAAAGTAAGGCATCTGCCGGTTGAACCATTGACTTCAACCTGGTTTCTGTGGTCGCCCTAAAGTATCAGGTTTTCTCTTGGTTTTTAAAATGGTTTTACCGCTGGTGGCCGGTCAGTTAGGGGGTTAACAGTAGGTTGGGATGTGGTACTGAATAACACCTGTCATGGGATGTGATCGTAGCCCGTTGCAAGATCATAGCGAATACTGAAGGTCATAGTAGAATCATGAAGTTGTGCCATGTGATGCAATGATCCAGCCAGGAGGTTGGAATTGCATCCACTCTATTTTGTACAAGAGGTTGTAAAGATCGGGAAGCAGCAGTATGGATTCATGAGAGGAAGCATGACGGTAGATGCCATCTTCAAAGTAAGACAGCTACATGAAAAGAGGCTAGAAAGAAACCAGGAGCTTTATAGTGCATTTATAGATCTAGAGAAAGCATAGATAGAATCCCAAGAGAAGTGATGTTTTGGTGTTTGAGGAAGAGGAAAGTCTCAGAAAAGTTGGTTAAGACTGGTCGAGGTGATAGATCAAAGAATGAACAGGGTGATTTATTATTAGGTAGGCTGTTTATGGCATTGCTGATGTTACCTGGCGTAATAAAATCTGCAAAATGAAATTGAATGTTATCAGTAAGAAGGTTATATACATCCCTTCAGGAGTCTTGATTGTTTATGCAATTCAGGATATTGCTGAAGTGATCATAAGCACATAAATTTAGGGGAATGAACTACTTCCATAGATGAGTATCTGTGTTACTAAAGGGATGTTGCAGCCTCATTTTGGCTCCAGCAGCACTGTTTTGTCTTTTACTTCTCAGCAATTATTTCCTTAATTCTCTTCCCACTTAGCTTTCCACTTTCTATAACTACTTTATTTCAATATTCATCTCACATTTATGCTTCAAGTTACCCCTATGAGAGTATTAAAAAAAACAGATTTTAAACAGGTTTTAGCATGTTTAATGTTATTGTCCCTCCAAGGATCCACAGGAAAGACCAACTCATCTTGAAGAACTTTCTCATAGTCTGCCTCATCTAGAATAGTGCTTATTGGCACGGTGATATTTTCAAGGAAACAAGGTAAGAGGGCTCCTCCCTTGCTTACAGCAACTACCTTGGTTTCCCCTTCATCCCTCTCACACAGACATGGCAACAGTGCATAAGTTGGTATTTTTTTCTGTTACTTGTCAAGTCTGTGAAAGAAATAATACTCATCACAAATTCCCATACCTTTTTATCAAGGAAAGTGGGTGGATTTGAAGACTCATAGCAGCTATCAAAACTGTTTTTGATAGTGTAGCCACTGTTCAATCTCAAATGAGCTTAAACTTGAGGCCAAGTCACATGCATTACTCACATTCTTTATTCCAGATACCCATTAGGATTTAACAATAAACAATAAGATAAAACATGAACCTATATATGAGCTATCCCATGCAGTTCTAAAATGACTTCTCTAATTATGTCAGGTCCAGTTGCAGGATTATTGTGCCTTTCCCAGCAATATTTAAGCATGACCACAGCATCAAGAAGGCCCTGACTTTCTGTTAAGTTAACTGTGAAAGCATGTTTGCAATTATTTGAAGAGGGGTTTCTCCAACATTCATTCAGTCGAATCTGCCATACACATCAACAGGGAGTCTGCTGTTACACTGAGAGACCCTGTGAGGTGACATACTGACATGCGCCAGTATCTGCATGTGCTACGTGTAGGATAGACAGCATGACTGCTGTCATCTTGTCCAAGACCAACAAAAAGTGAGTCATCTTCAGAGACTTAAATTTTCTGAGAAAGAAAAAGCCATCACCTGTTGGAAATTAATACAACACCTCTTCAGAACAGAACCACTACCTGACAATCCTCCTAATGGCCTCCCTAACCTGTTAAGGAAACATCTGAGTTTATTATTACTTGCATGGAAGGTGGAGTCAGTTTGACCAGTTTTTTCAGAAATCCCTTCCCAAGTCAAACATGGAGTCTTCCCACTAGAGTATCTGAAAGAGTATCCTAACAAAATCCCAAGCATACAAAATGCCTGCTGGGTGCATGATTCATTGTTTTGAATGTGAAAGGACAGAAAGCTGGCACCATCCTGAGAGGGTATTGGTTTTCTAAGATCATGGATGTAGTACTATACTTTCCATTAAACCTGAAAAAAAAGTTGCCTCTATGGCTTTCATTGCTACATTAATAGGAAGGAACTTTCTTCTTTGGCAGTTTTATAATTCCCACTGATGGAGGGACTAAGTGCCATTTTATGTTAGGAAAAGCAGCTGTCCCAAAATTCCAAAAAACCAATCTCAATCATAGTTTTCCTTTCATTAACCCTCTTACGCCGAAGCCCTAAAAATCAAAACCTCTCCTGTATGCCGGCGCCGGTTTGGAGTGAGCGTGAAAGCGGAAAAAATAATTTTTTCAAAAAATCACAGCGCGCTTAGTTTTGAAGATTAAGAGTTCATTTTTGGCTCATTTTTTTTCATTGCCTGAAGTTTAGTATGCAATCATCAGAAATGAAAAATAATATCATTATCATATGTAAATAATGCGATATATGGTAGCGAAAAAAAAAAATTCATAGATAATTGTATTCAAATCACGCTGTACAAAAAATGCTCGAAGCTAACGAGTTACTTTTTTTTTCGTTGTATTGTACACTAAATTGCAATCCTTTTGATATATAATACATAGTAAAACAATAAAAGCAACACCGGAAAAATATTATCACAAAATGATGTACGAATTCGTAACGCGCGGACGTAAAAAAATGTTATTTTCAAAAATTCACCGTAATTCTAAATATTGCTCTAGAGACTTCCAATTTGTTTCAAAATTAAGAAAAATGATTGAATATTACGATACTGTAAGAGTTTTAGATTAGAATTGCAGATTTCGACCATTTCGGACGAGTTAAATTTGACCAAATGTCGAAATTTTTATATATTTTTTTTTTATATGCACATATTTCGGAGATGGAAAAAGCTACAACCTTCAATTATTTTTTATTGTATTCTTCATGAATTTGCGCACATTTTGATATATAAAACTCTATAAAAAGGCTAATATGAAATGGAGCAAATATTAGGATAATGCAATGTATGTATTTCGGAGACTTGCGGCCGCGAATCGGCACGCGGAGTGAAGGTAAATATATTTTTCAAAAATTCACCATAAATCACAATATTGTTTTAGAGACTTCAAATTTGTTTCAAAATGAAGAAAAATGACGGAATATTACTAGGCCGTAAGAGTTTTAGCTTACAATTGCGTTTTTCAACTATTTCGGTAGAGTCAAATTTGACCGAACGTGGTTTTTTTTCTATTTATCGTGATTTATATGCAAATATTTCGATAAAAGAGAAAAGCTACAACCTTCAATCCTTTTTAGTTGTATTCTACATGAAATTGTGCACATTTTCATATATAAAACTTTATGTAACAGCTAATTTTAAATGGTGCAAACATTTCGACAATCGCAAAAAAAAATTTGATTTTTTCGGAAGAGTTACCGCGCGAACGTAAGGAAAATTTTTTTTTTTTTTTTCATAAATTCACCATAAATCGAAATATTGTGCTAGAGACTTCCAAGTCGTTGAAAAATGAAGGTAAATGATTGAATATTACTAGAATATAAGAGTTTTAGCTTACAATTGCGTTTCTCGACCATTTCGGTAGAGTCAAAGTTGACCGAAAGTTGAAATTTTTGCACTTAACGTTATTTATATGAAAATATTTCGAAACTGATAAAAGCTACAACCATGGGTTGTTTATTGTTGTATTGTGCATGAAATTGCGCACATTTCCATATATAAAACTTTATGTAACGGCAAATTTAAAAGGGTGCAAACATTAGGACAATCGCACGAAAAAATTTATCGGAAGAGTTATCGCACGAACGTAAGGAAAAAGTTTTTTCATAAATTCACCATAAATCGAAATATTGTGCTAGAGACGTCCAATTTGTTGCAAAATGAAGGCAAATGATTGAATATTACTACAATATAAGAATTTTAGCTTACAATTGCGTTTCTCGACCATTTCTGTAGAGTCAAAGTTGACCAAAGGTTGAAATTTTGGCACTTATTGTTATTTATATGGAAATATTTCAAAACTGATAAAAGCTACAATCATGAGTATTTTTTTGTTGTATTTTACATGAAATACGCACATTTTCATATATAATACTTCATGTAAAGGATAATTTAAAATGGTGCAAAAATTATGTCAAAGTGACGAAATAATTTTCGAGATGTGTGACTGATACTTTTTAGTGCGAAAAGAAAGAAATTCGCGCTTGCGCGCCTGCGTAGCGATTGTAAACAAAACAATGCCTTGATCCGTGAACTCCCAGCATCCCCCAAGGCGCGTGATACAAAAGTTTTCGGCTGGTAGGCCTATAAGTATTTTTCCGCGAATTTTTAAAAAAACTTTTTTGAGCCGACGTATGATACGTCCAATCGGCATACGGGAGACATTTTGACTCTACGTTTAATACGTCCAATCGGCGTAAGAGGGTTAATACAGTATTTTCTATCTAGTAAAATGATGCACATTAAAGTACCACACCACATTATTATTGGGGTGGGTACTGGTGCCCCTGATACATACTTTTACTTGAGGGTTTTATGGTCTGATCTGGTTGTTGTATTAGTACAAGTTGGAACTATGAAAGTGGATTGTGCAGCCTTACTTTTAAGGGCTGAAAAATGTTTACACATCACATCCAACTTATTAGCCAAGACTGACATGAACTCCTCATGAATAACATCTCTGATCAAGTGGAATCTGTCGATTAGGGATGCCCACATGAACTGTTGGAGCCAAGGCAGCTACATCCCTGCTAAATGGCAGGATAGAACACTATAATCTCAAAGAGACAGACACTTTAGATGGAAGAGGGTGGGCCCTATTTGGGTTCTCCTTAATATCTGATTAACAAAACCTGTTAATGCCCAGTGCCTTCAACAAGTGCCAATATCCATGCCTTTTCAGAAACAACAGAAACTAACAACCTTATCACTGCAGATTATCCTTCATCCTCATTATCCTGCAATTAATTTTACCTTCTAATTCTTCAAACATTCTTCAGGTCTTTGTGGTCCATTTGTGTATAGCACAGGTGGATACTCATACAACCATTATGTTTTTCACTTTCAGTACATTATTAAGACTACTGTGTGATATTAAATATTTTATAAAATAGGTTCTCGGCTCATGATTTTGCACAATTGTATGCTGCGATTATTCTGAACATGTATTTTGTCTATGTATTAACCCTTAAACGCCTATTGGACGTATTGGGTGCTTAACTTACGTATGATACGTTGACGCAAAAAATTTTTTAAAAATTTGTGGAAAAATATTTATAGGCCTACTTGGCGGAAACTTTTGAATCACGCACCTTAAGGGATACTGGGAGTTCACGGATCAAGATGTTGTTTTGTTTACAAGCATTAACCAGGCGCGCATGCGCGAATTTCTTTCTTCTCGCACTAAAAAGCATCAGCGACACATCTCAGAAATAATTTCGTCACTTTTGACATAATTTTTGCACCATTTTATATTAGCCATTACATAAGAGTTTTATATAAGAAAATGTGCGCAATTTAATGTAGAATATAATAAAAAACAAACCCTTGGCTGTAGCTTTAATCAATTTTGGAATATTTTCATATAAACAACGATAAGTGCCAAAATTTCAACCTTTGGTCAACTTTGACTCGACTGAAATGGTCGAAAAACGCAATTGTAAGCTAAAACTCTTATATTCTTTAATATTCAATCATTTACCTTCATTTTGCAACAAATTGGAAGTCTCTAGCACAATATTTCGATTTTTGGTGAATTTTTGAAAAAACTTTTTCGTTACATCTGTGCGGTCCGATTGTCGTAATGTTTGCACCGTTTCATATTAGCCGTTACATAAAGTTTTATATATGAAAATATGCGCAATTTCATGTAGCATACAACTTAAAACAACACATGGTTGTAGCTTTTATCAGTTTTGAAATATTTTCATATAAATAACGATAAGTGCCAAAATTTCAACCTTTAGTCTACTTTGACTCAACCGAAATGGTCAAAACCTGCAATTGTAAGCTAAAACTCTTACATTCTAGTAATATTCAATTATTTACCTTTATTATACAACAAATTGGAAGTCTCTAGCAAAATATTTTGATTTATGGTGAATTTTTGAAAAAAACTTTGTCCTTACGTCCGTACAGTAGCTCTTCCAAAAAAATCAGAAATTTTTTCGTCAGATTGTCGTATGTTTGCACCGTTTTATATTAGCCTTTACATAAAGTTTTATACAGTAGTACCTCGAGATACGAAAGGCTCAACTTATGAAAAACTCGAGATAGGAAAGCAAATACGAGGATTTTTGTGGCTCAACATGCAAAAATTGCTCTACATACGAAAGGTTGTTGCTGTAAAGTCCGAGATTTGCCCAGACCACCAATAACAATTTTAAAACTCGCGCGCCGCCAACGGAGTAGACTCGCCACCATCCTCCCGCTCTCCCATTGGTTCCTGATGCTAGTCACTGCCATAAGATCCTGCTCTCTTATTGGTCAGCATCCCTCCCATGATCCCATCATGCATCGTACGTAGCGGCGTTCTTCTTCAGCCATTGCTTCTCACCAGCGTTAACGTACAAACGCGGAATTCGTTCGTTCACATATACAATTTTGTTTGGTTTGTTAACGTAAATTCGTGTTAGTGATTTCGTTGTACTACTTTATCGTGTTGTGTGAGAACTTAATTAGTATACTACATAACTTAATTAAGTACAGTAGAGTCACAGGTCCCAAGAAAGTTGCTGAAGTTCACGGAAAGAAGAGAAGGCTTTCTATGCAGACAAATATGGAGATAATAAAAAAAGTATGAAGCTGGCATGCGGTTGAGTGTGATCGCTAAGGAATATGGTTGAAATCCGTCGACGATAGGCACCATCCTTAAGCAGAAGGAAGCCATCAAAGCAGCTACACCTTACAAGGGCGTGACTATTTTGTCCAACAAGAGGAGCCATGTGCATGAAGAAATGGAGAGGCTGCTTCTCCTATGGATTGAGAACAAAGAAATCGCTGGTGATACAATAACCGAGACGGCAATCTGCCAGAAGGCCAGCGCTATTTTCGGTGATTTGATTGCCCAAGCCGAAGACGGCGGAGGAGAGGGGACATCGACGGCAACCCTAGACTTCAAGGCTTCCCATGGGTGGTTCGAAAAATTCTGTAAACGGACTGGCACCCATTCGGTGGTGAGGAAATTGAAATCATGTTAAAAAAAAAAAAAAAAAAAAAAAAAAAAAAAAAAAAAAAAAAAATTAAAAAAAAAAAAAAAAAAAATTAATTTTAAGTTTTTGGTAAAGTTAAATGTTACTGTTTTGTTAATGTGTTTCGTAAAGTTTAGTTTCTGGCATTTTTAGTGTGTTTCGTTAAGTGTACATACTACATAACAAATTATCTGCTGTTTGTCCTCCTCCTCTGTTGCCACTTTCTGAGATAGCCTCACTCGAAAGGTAAGCTTCCACATTTTACTACATACGTACGTATGTACGTACAGGATTTCTTGTATACCATGTACACTAATACACTTTATTTACAGGTACTATGTAGTACATATTAGCAGTACATATTAAGTTAAGTATTGAATGGTCCAAATTGTTGTAGTATTTCATTGTTTATAGGTCAATTTAGCTTTATTATGAAATTTCCTGGGGTGCTTTTGGAAGGCTTGGAACGGATTAACCATTTTACATGTAAAATGCAGTTCAAGATACGAAAAACTCATGATACGAAGGCTGCCTCGGAACGGATTAATTTCGTATCTCGGGGTACCACTGTATATGAAAATGTGCGCAATTTCATGTAGACTACAACAAATAACAACCCATGATTGTAGCTTTTATCAGTTTCTAAATATTTTCATATAAATAATGATAAGTGTCTAAATTTCAACCTTCGGTCAACTTTGACTCGACCGAAATGGTCGAAAAATGCAATTGTAAGCTAAAACTCTTACATTCTAGTAATATGCAATCATTTACCTTCATTTGGAACAAATTGGAAGTCTCTAGCACAATATTTCGATTTATGGTGAATTTTTTAAAAAATTTTTCCTTACGTCCACGCGGTAACTGCCGAAAAAATCAGAAATTTTTTCGTCCAATTATCATAATGTTTGCACCATTTTATATTAGCTGTTACATAAAGTTTTATATATGAAAATGTGCGCAATTTTGTGTAGAATACAACCAAAAACAACACATGGTTGTAGCTTTTATCAGTTTTGAAATATTTTCATATAAATAACAATAAGTGCCAAAATATCAACCTTCGGTCAACTTTGACTTGACAGAAATGGTCGAAAAACACAATTGTAAGCTAAAACTCTTACATTCTAGTAATATTCAATCATTTACCTTTATTTTGCAACAAATTGGAAGTCTCTAGCACAATATTTTGATTTATGGTGAATTTTTGAAAAAAACCTTTTCCTTATGTCTGCGCGGTAACTCCGTCAAAAAAAATCAGAAATTTTTTCGTCCGATTGTCGTAATTTTTGCACTGTTTTATATTAGCCGTTACATTAAGTGCCAAAATTTCAACCTTCGGTCAACTTTGACTCTACCGAAATAGTCGAACAACGTAATTGTAAGCTAAAACTCTTACATTCTAGTAATATGCAATCATTTACCTTCATTTTGCAACAAATCGGAAGTCTCTAGCACAATATTTCAATTTATGGTGAATTTTTGAAAAAAAACTTTTCCTTACGTCCGCGCGGTAACTGCTGAAAAAATCAGAAATTTTTTCGTCCAATTGTCGTAATGTTTGCACAGTTTTATATTAGCCATTACATAAAGTTTTATACAAGAAAATATGCGCAATTTCATGTAGAATACAACAAAAAATAACCCATGGTTGTAGCTTTTATCAATTTTGAAATATTTTCATATAAGTAACAATAAATAGAAAAAATTCCACCTTCAGTCAAATTTAACTCGACCGAAATGGTAGAAAACTGCAATTGTAAGCTACAACACTTACAGTCTATTAATATTCAATCAATTAGCTTCATTTTGCAACAAACGGGAAGTCTCTAGCACAATATTTCGATTTATGGTGAATGTTTGAAAACAACTTTTTTTTTACATCCGCGTGTTATGAATTCATGTATCATATTGTGATAATATTTTCTCTGTGTTGCTTTGATTGTTTTACAATTCGTTACATACCAAAATCATCGCAATTTAGTGTACAATACAACGAAAAAATAATTAACTCATTAGCTTTAACCGTTTTGCTCACAGCACGATTTGTATACAATTATATATGAAATTTTTTCGCGCTGTCATATATTTTAATATTTATATATAATAATATCTTTTTTCATATATGATGGTTGTATACTAAACTTCAGGCAATGACGAAAAAAGAGCCAAAAAAGAACTCTTAATCTTGAAAACTTAGCATGCTGTGAATTGAAAAAAAAAAAACTTTTTTTCCGCTTTGGCGCTCACTCCTGAACGCTGCCGGCATACGGGAGACACTTTCGGAAATACCAGCTCAGCGTTTAAGGGTTAATAACTTTTTCATCATTATATTATTTACAATCTTGATTATTGCCATCATCATATCATTTATATTCTTAATTATTGCTTTACAATATGGTAGCTTTGTGTTTTGTATTAACCCTTAAACGCCGAAGGGGTATATTAAAAATCGCCTTCCGATAGCCGAGGGAGTCTTGGAGTGAGCGCGGAACTGGAAAAAATATTTTTTTCAAAAATTCACAGCGCTTAGTTTTCAAGATTAAGAGTTCATTTTTGGCTCCATTTTTTGTCATTGCCTGAAGTTTAGTATGCAACCATCAGAAATGAAAAAAATTATTATTATTATATATAAATAATGCGATATATGATAGCGCAAAAACGAAATTTCATATATAATTGTATTCAAATCGCGCTATGCGCAAAGCGGTTAAAGGTAACAAGATAATTTATTTTTCGTTGTAATGTACACTAAATTGCGACCATTTTGGTATATAACACATTGTAAAACGATAAAAGCAACACAGAGAAAATATTATCACAAAATGATGCATGAATTCGTAACAGGCTGACGTAAACGAATATTTTTTTGCAAAAATTCACGATAAATCTAAATATTGTCCTAGAGACTTCCAATTTGTTTCAAAATTAAGACAAATGGTTGAATATTACTATACTGTAAGAGTATTAGCTTACAATTGCAGTTTTCGACCATATCTGATGAATTAAAGTTGACCGAATGTCGAATTGTTTTATATATATTTTTTTATATGCAATTATTTCGGAAATTAGAAAAGCTACAACATTCAAATATTTTTTGTTTTATTCTACATGAAATTGTGCCCATTTTCATATATAAAACTCTATGAAATGCCTAATATGAAATGAAGCAAATATTCCGAGAATGCGACGTACGCATTTCGGAGATTTGCGGGGGAGAATCTGCGCACGGAGGGAAGGAAAGTTTTTTTTTTTAAATTCACCATAATTCTAAATATTGTGCTAGAGACTTCGAATTTGTTTCAAGATGAAGATAAATGACTGAATATTACTAGAATGTAAGTGTTTTAGCTTACAATTGCGTTTTTTGATCATTTCGGTAGAGTCAAAGTTGACCGAACGTGGTTTTTTTTTTATTTATCATGATTTATATGCAAATATTTCGAAAATGAGAAAAGCTACAACCTTCAATTATTTAATGTTACATTCTACATGAAATTGCACAAATTTTCATAATCAAAACTTTATGTAACAGCTAATTTAAAATGGTGCAAACATTACCACAATCGCACGTATGATTTTTTCGGAAGAGTTAACGCGCGGACGCAAGGAAAATGTTATTTTTTTCATAAATTCACCATAAATCGAAATATTGTGCTAGAGACTTCCAATTTGTTGCAAAATTAAGGTAAATGATTGAATATTACTAGAATATAAGAGTTTTAGCTTACAATTGCATTTTTCGACCATTTCAGTATAGTCAAAGTTGACCGAAGGTTGAAAATGTGTCACTTATCATTTTTTATATGAAAATATTTCAAAACTGATAAAAGCTACAACCATGGGTTGTTTTTAGTTGTATTGTGCATGAAATTGCGCACATTTCCATATATAAAACTTTATGTAATGGCTAATTTAAAATGGTGCAAACATTACCACAATCGCACATATGATTTTTTTCGGAAGAGTTACCGCGCGGACGTAAGGAAATAGTTTTTTCATAAATTCACCATAAATCGAAATATTGTGGTAGAGACTTCCAATTTGTTGCAAAATGAAGGTAAATGATTGAATATTACTAAAATATAAGAGTGTTAGCTTACAATTGCGTTTTTTGATCATTTCGGTACAGTCAAAGTTGACCGAAGGTTGAAATTTTGGCACATCGTTATTTAAATGAAAATATCTCAAAACTGATATAAGCTACAATCATGAGTATTTTTTTTTTTTTTTTTTTTGTATTCTACATAAAAATGTGCACATTTTCATATATAATACTCCACGTAATGGCTAATTTAAGGGGGCCGGCCGGAACCGCTATATATGGTGGTATACGGTGAAAAATGCAAAGTCATGAAAAAATTCATGGAGCTTCATATGGCAATTGAGAATACGTATACGAAATATTTCGTCAAAATTCCTCTTACTTTCGTAGTTACAGGGAAATTAGTTAACATAACTCAATAAGCCTAAAACACTGATCCGTACAAGAAAATGCAATATTTCTTCTATTATCGTAAATTTTTATAATTATTGTCAAATAAATTGGGAGAAATGGCATCTGTAGACATTCCCCGAGT
The DNA here is from genome assembly GCF_015104395.2 of Macrobrachium nipponense. NCBI lineage: Eukaryota > Metazoa > Arthropoda > Malacostraca > Decapoda > Palaemonidae > Macrobrachium > Macrobrachium nipponense. The sequence continues at coordinate 20,563,107 of NC_087212.1, read as the reverse complement.
CGAGAAGGAGACTTCAGGCTCAGGTACCAAGTCCAGTCATGAATTAGTGCGCTCACAGACATCAAGTAGTCTACACGTTCCATTTCACCTCTTGACATTCGCTTGCCTTTACGTATGTTTATGTATGTTTCAGCAAGAATTTCATCATGCCAATGAGGAAAAGACAAGGAAAACATCTCGCTAACATACAGACGAAGAAAAATCGCTCTAGTATTACAAAATATCATAATATTCTCGTAGTTAGTGAAGAGAGAGGGTAGGGTTGCTTAGTAACGCCCCCTTCTTGCCTGACAGTACACGTCACACTCTGCCCAAGGCTACGATCTTTGAGCAAAGAGATCTTCATTTATTATAAATAACAAAGTTTTGGTTTTTTAATACCCAAAATGGAATATGAAATTCATAATAATCATGATTTATTAAATTGTCTTTGTAAAAAAAAAAAGAGTACACCTTCGAGTTTCACCTCTGACATTCTCTTGCATTTATGTTTATTTATCTTTGTTTCGGGCAAGAATTTCATCATGCCAAAGAGGAAAATACAAGGAAAACATCTCGCTAATATACAGAAGAAGAAAATTCGCTGTAATAAGCCGAGTTAGTGAAGGGGAGAGAGAGAATTGCGTAGGAAGGAGTGCCCTATCTTGCCTCAAGCAGTGCCCCAGGCTGCTATATATGAGCAAAGGGATCATCATTTATGATTAAATTATGACAAATAAAATAGTTTTGGTTTATTAATACACAAAAAAGAAATATAAATTCAAAATAATCATTATTTATTAACATTGTCTTCATAAAAATACGAAGGAAAACTTTGAACGCCTGTATCTCAAAACTATACTTATTGACCTTCAAAATCTATCTTCTCACTTAGTTTTAAAGCTATAACATTGGAATTTAGTATATAACTCAGAAAGACATTATAGAACAATCAAATAGAGCCCTTTTTTTCAATTTTTGTTTCGTCTTTTTTTTTTTTTTTTTTTCTCCTGATTTATAGGGTTTATATTTTTACCATATTGAAAAATTCATATCTAGCAAAAAAATGACTTTTAGAAAAAAAACTCTCCATTCGATTGGAGGTCTACATCAGGTCTATATATGGTAGTAATCCCAGGTCTTCATATTAAATATCAAGGGAGGAGATAGAATTTGAAAAATGGTTATTTTCGGGATAAATCGCCCTGGCGTCACAAAACCGAAGGTCAGAGGCGAAAATCATATGCAGTTTGGAGATGTCCCAAGTCACCTTATTAAGTGGTATGAATATCAAAGTCCTGTCCTTAAAAAATGGCATTAGCCGGCCGGCCCCCTTAAAATGGTACAAAAATTATGTCAATGTGACAAAATAATTTCTGAGATGTGTCACCGATACTTTTTAGTGCGGCAAGAAAGAAATTCGCGCCTGCGTAACGATTGTAAACAAAACAACACCTTGATGCATGAACTCCCAGCATGTATTTTTCCGCAAATTTTTAAAAAAACTTTTGTATGTAGACGTAAAATACGTCCAGTCGGCACCCGAGAGACAAAAAAATGTCGACGTAAAATACGTCCAGTCGGCGTTAAAGGGTTAACAAGTTTGTTATTGCACATTGACAATCTTAAATATGCTTTACAATACACAAGGGTTTACCAGAAAAAGCCATTCCTTATACTATTTAAGCCTAAGCTTGACAGTAACCACTTTTCTGGTGATCCTGGCTATGGGTAGAGGAGCCTTGGGTTATGGAGGCTAAAGAATTCCATTTCTGGGGACAATATCCCCACCTGCACTGATTCCAGTGGGTTTTCACTCTTAGTCAAAACTCCATGGGGTTTCAAGCATTGGACAACAAGTTACGGCCAATGCTGAAGGAGGCTACAAGGTAAGGACAATATGGAGCAGGCACTAGGGTTTTACAGTGACATTTTTACAGCTCCCAAGAAATGGGTGATCTGGTGACCTGTTATAAACTCAGCCTGTTCGACATGTTGCTTCATAAAATTGCTTTCAGTACTGAAACAAATTCCTTTATTTGTCATTCCACCAAGGAAGGAAGACTGCTGGACTCTCACAACCTGAAGGATGTTTAATTTCAGTCTCGGTTCACCTGGCTTTGTATAAATACAGTAGTGTGCTCAGGTTACGAAATTAATCCTTTCCAAAGCAGCTTTTGTAACCTGATTTTTTCGTATCCAGAACTACGTTTTACATGTAAACTGCCTAATTCCTTCCAAACCCTACAAAAACACCACAGTAAATTTTATAATAAAGCTAAATTGACCAATAAACAATCAAATACAACAATTTGGACCATTCAATAGCTAACCTAACCATTACTGTACCTGTATATAAGGTGTATTATTGTACAGGGTACAAGAAATACTGTACGTACATGTACTACTTATGTAGTAAAATGTGGAACCATACTTTCGAGTGAGGCGATGTCCGAAAGTTCTTTTTGATTATCTCCATCTTCGTCTCCATAGAAAGCATCCTCTTCTTTCCGTGAACTTCAGCAACATTCTTGGGACCCATGGCTAATAACATAAGTAATTAAGTTTGCACACAACACAATAAAGTAACTTACTGTACAACGAAAGCAAAATCACTAACACAAATTTACGTCAACGAACGAAATCTAAGAGAACAAACAAACTCCACGTGTGTACGATAACGCTGCCGAAACAAAATGGTCGAGGAACTCCCTCACGTACATGCATGATGGGATAGATGCTGACCGATAGGAGAGCAGGATCTTATGGCAGTAACTAGCATCGGAACCAATGAAAGAGCGGGATGATGGTGGCAAGTCTACTGAGTTGGCGGTGCGCAACTTTTAAAATTGTTCTCAGCGGCCCGGGCGAATCTCGGATTTAACAGTACACCCTTTCACGACCTGAATTATTTTTGTACACCGAAGCAAAAAAATCTTTGTCTTTGCCTTCGTAACCTGGATTTTTCTTACGTAGGGATTCGTATGTAGGGGTATGACTGTAACCTTGCTTCGCCTAGATGCAGAAGATATATAAATTCAAGGTTCTTAACTTTGCTATGGACTGCACTCCACTTGCTTTTATTAGTGGCAGTTTGGGCTCACAGAACTAGTATAGGACAAGAGATACAGAAACACTGGCTGGTGATCACACTGCCAGTTAAAAAGCTGTACCCACATCTGTACCCTTTGATCTAACTGAGCAAAGATATGGATAAATTTACAGTAGAATTCAGCAGAGGGAGGTCACGAGCCATACATCATTAAGGACCTGCAATGGCAACGGGGTTCAATGCATCCCTTGGTTGGACAACTGCTGGGCCCTTTCTGGAGACATTATTAGTCACAAAAACATCAAACCTGTTTAAAACAACTATCAATTACAAACTGCAAGTTTGCTCTACCTAACCAGATCAACCACCTGAAAATAGCTGTGCTGATGTATTCTCAAGCCAACCTAGAACAATATGGTTATTCCAGGTCTCCACAATCCTGATGACTTACTTTGATGGCTCCAATTTGTCCACAGCAGAATCAGTTGCCACACCTCCTTCTAATACAAAACCATACATTGAGTTGCTTTTCCAGATGCAATTCCAGATTCCACAGGAACCTAGAAGTGCTAGTTTCACAGAGGTAACTCACCAAAGCCTCAGAGGTAAGAATTATACTTGATAATAAGTTGTTCTCATAGCTTGTCCATCTTTATGAGACTGGCTGCGAGATTTGCATGCACTCTGTTAGTCACGCAAGGGGCTGAGTTCTATGTTTATCTTTTGAAGGTTATTTGACTGAAAAGACGCAAAACTTCAGGAAGCCCTGATCATTCCACTGCATCCTTTATCACTCTTCCTCTTGTTTCTGACACCAGAGATGAAGAGGATAACATTCTGTTCCCAGTCTAAGCCTTTGGCTTTACCTAAGAAAGATGTAAGTTCCAAAAGTGATTCTTTAAGACTTTCTTTGCAAGGGCTATAACAGGAAACTCATATCAGAACGAATAGAATATTTTGTTGCTAGAACTGGTTCCATACAAGATATATCTACGTATTTGTATACATGTGAGATGTCGGAGATAAACATTAGCAAAAATTGATTAGCACCTCAAGGTGTAATGAGAACTAGAACTCATATCAGAACGAATAGAATATTTTGTTGCTAGAACTGAGTTCTAGTTCTCATTACACCTTGAGGTGCCAATCAATTTTTGCTAATGTTTATCTTCCGACATCTCACATTTATACAAATACGTAGATATATCTTGTATGGAACCAGGAGTAGCAACAGAGCAGGTATTACATTTGAAGGAGGACTTATGAGAAACTTCACGCTATTCTTCCTACCTCCTTTTTCTAATCCCTTCACTTATGGTATCCTTACAACTTTAGACTTTTGGGGTTACTAACTCCCACATAGATGCCTCCTTAATTATGATGAATTTGTGGTGAAAGATAACTAATCTATCTTTTTTTTAACAAAATTTCATTTTTTTTATACAAACTCTACAAGCATCTCAGCCCAATTGACTTTGCAACCAGCATTCCAGATTACATGAATAGCAAGGCAGTTACAAGCTGTGGACCTGATGTTCCAGGTGATATATGGACCATTTTTCTGCCTTTAGCGTCAAGAGACAAAAAGTATGTGTAGGCTATACCTTAGTGATAACAATAATAAAAAAAATTAACATTTTCATGATAAAATTAATTATTTGGATACTTAGCTACAGTATCTTTGCGCCACTAAGTGCGATCAGCATTTAATAATAAAACAAAATAAAGCTTGGCTAGCCCGCTAGGACTATCTTTGTAATCACCTGTTTCCCACCAGGTGGGGTTGGAATGTCAACATTCCTGTCAGAATCCTTCATTACCAGCCACTAAGATGTGGGGAGACTGGGTGGGTTTCCTCTTTAACAAAGGTAAGTATCCAAATGACTAATTTTATCATGAAAATGTTCATTCTCTGAATGAATACCTACTGCTAAAGTTAGCTGACTACCACACTGAATGAGGATGGTGGGTTAGTGCAGCCAAAGAAACAATGTTCAGCCAAGCGAACTAAAAGCTTTATAATGTGTAAAAAAGCTTCTCAACATTCCTGCCTATTGCTAAATTTGGAACCACAACAGGGTGTAAGGCCCTCACAGCAAAACTTATCAGATGTTCATAACAGGAAAAAAAGGCCTATCTCGTAGAGTACTAATGACTCCTGTGCCCGTAGCATAAGCCCATAACCAACAGTCCAAAACTAAAGAAAACTACCACCTTCACAAATGAAGGTGCACTCCTATAAAGTGGGGCCTCGATAATCGTGGGGGTTGGGGGCCACAACTACCTGCGTAAGCAAATATCCGTGTTATCACACACCTCAAAAAACCCTAGGCTATACCCACCACAACTGACACCAAAGATGTCCTACATATAAAAACTCTTATAGGCTAACTGCCTATTTTAATACAGTAGTGCCTCAGGTTACGAAACTAATCCGTTCCAAAGCGACCTTCGTAACCTGATTTTTACGTATCTAGAAATACATTTTACATGTAAATTGCCTAATTCGTTCCAAGCCCTACAAAAACACCACAGTAAATTTTATAATAAAGCTAAATTGACCAATAAGCAATGAAATACAACAATTTGGACCATTCAACACTTAACCTAACCGTTACTGTATCTGTAAATAAAGTGCATTAGTGTACAGAGTACAAGAAATAGTGTGTATACATGTACGTACGTATGTAGTAAAATGTGGAACCTTACCTTTTGAGTGAGGTGATGTCCGAAAGTGGCGAGAGAGGGGGAGGACAAGCGGCAGAAAACATGAAAACTTAACTTTACGAAACACATTAACAAATGGCAGAAAACATGAACACTAAACTTTACGAAACACATTAACAAATGGCAGAAAACATTAACACTTCTTGATTATCGTCTCCATAGAAAACATCCTCTTCTTTCCGTGAACTTCAGCAATATTCTTGGGACCCACGGCTATAACGTAAGTCATTAAGTTCACACACAACACGATAAAGTAACTTACAGTACAACGAAAGCGAAATCACTAACAGGAATTTACGTTAACAAACGAAATATATGTGAACGAACGAATTCCAGACATGTTTACGATAATGCTGCTGCAAGAAATGGTCAAGGAACGCCTTTACATAGAGGCATGATGGGACAGATGCTAACCAATAGGAGAGCAGGATCTCATGGCGGTGACTAGCATCAGGAACCAATTGGAGAGCGGGAGGATGGTGGCGAGTCTACTGAGTTGGCGGCGCACCAGTTTCAAAATGTTCTCGGCAGCCTGGGCGAATCTCAGACTTTACACCCTTTCGCAACCTGAATTATTTTTATATACAAAAGCAAAAAAATCTTAAGTCTTTGCTTTCGTAACCTGAATTTTTTGTACGTAAGGACTTTCATATGTAGAGGTTCCACTGTACTAATTTAAACACCTAATATAGTACCTTAAACTACCATATGGGTACTTAGTATTGATTGGTCCATGCTATCCTATGTAGGTTGAAGATATACATGTACTTACTGCAACTTAACATTTTAAAACTATCTATGGCTGCTCCTATTAGTAGTAGTAGAAGGGTTTTGTCATACCTAACAGAGGCATCGTTAACCGGTTATAATCGCCATTAAGAGGGCTGGCCGGTACCCCTATATATATAGGGGTATAGGGCAAAAAATGTAGTCATGATAAAATGTCGTAGTTACAGGGTAATTAGAAAACGTAACTCAATAAGCCAAAAACATTGATCTGTACAAGAAAATGCAATATTTCTTCTGTTTATCATAAATTTTGATAATTATTGTCAAACAAATTGTGAGCAATGGCATCTGTAGAGATTCCATGAGTTGCAGGAGGGAAGGTTCTCAGCTTACCATCCTTCAGTGTGAGCAGAAACATGACAGACGGTACACATTCGAGTTTCACCTCTGACATTTGCTTGCTTTACGTCTGTTTATCTTTGTTTCAGCAAGAATTTCAAAATGCCAAAGAGGAAAAGACAAGCAAAACATCTCGCTAACATACAGAAGAAAATTCGCTCTAATATGAGTTCAGAATATCATAATATCCACGATATTAACGTAGTTAGTGAAGAGAGAGAGGGAGGGCTGTGTAGTAAGGAAGCACGTCACGCAGTGCCCCAGGCTACGGTCTTTGAGCAAAGGGATCTTCATTTATGATTAATAACATAGTTTTGGTTTATTAATACCAAAAAAGGAATAAGAAATTCATAATAATCATTATTTATTAACTGTGTCTTTGTAAATAGAAAGTACACATTCGAGTTTCACCTCTGACATTCTCTTGCTTTTACATCTGTTTATCTTTGTTTTGGCAAGAATTTCATCATGCCAAAGAGGAAAAGACAAGGAAAACATCTCACTAACATGCAGAAGAAGAAAATTCGCTCTAATAAGCCAAGCTAGTGAAGGAGTGCCCCGTCTCACCTGAAGCAGTGCCCTGGGCTACGATCTATGAGCAAAGGTATCTTCATTTATGATTAAATTATGATAAATAACATAGTTTTGGTTTAATACCCAAAAAGAAATATAAAATTCATAATAATCATGATTTATTAACACTGTCTTTATAAAAATACAAAGAAAAACTTTGAACATCTGTATCTCAAAACTACACTTACTGACCTTCAAATTCTATCTTCTCCCTTAGTTTTAAAGCTATAGCATTGAAATTTGGTATATAACTTAGAAAGACATTATAGAATAATCAAATGAAGCCCTTTCTTCCAATTTTTTTTTTCAAAAATTATTTTTCCTGATTTATATGGTTTATTTTGTACTATAATGAAAAAATTCATATCTAGCAAAAAAATTTTTTTCATTTGATTGGAGGTCTTACATCGGGTCTATACATAGGACCCCCCACATTCGCGTTCTCCGGATTCGCGGATTTCTCTCGGGAACGTTTTCCCGCATTATTCGCGAAAAATTCGCACATTCGTGGTATTTTTCTATGAGAAATATCCACAAATTCCTGGGTTTTTTTTCATCAATTTCATTATAAAATGCACTTTTTGTGATAAAACTATTAAAAAACCAAGTCTGAAAATTTATAGTGGGGTTTTCTTGAATTTTAACTAACAAAATAGGCTGTTTTTAGCATTTTTATAGGGGTTCCAAACATTCGTGCGTTCTAACTATTCACGGGGGGGTCTGGTACGCATCCCCCGCGAATACGGGGGGGACCACTGTATATGGTAGTAATCCCAGATTCCCACCATAGGATATGAGTGTGTGCGATAGTGATAATGATAGTGATGATAATGATGTCTTATTTTTCTTTTTCCCCCAAAAGACTATTTCTATCAAGAGGTTCTGATCACGATGATGTATCGACTGGTCATGTGACCAGGACGTGACTACACGAAGGTGAGAGAGAGAGAGAGAGAGAGAGAGAGAGATTAATATTCTTAATCTTTTGGTTGTGAGAGATTAATATTCTTAATCTTTTTGGTTATTATTTTCATACTGACAGCCCTACCTATACTTTCCTGGTAGCACTGACATCCATGGCATTTAAGCTACGATACTGTGTGAAACAGACGGTAAAATGAATGCACTGCAATGTCTTGTAAGGAATGAGAGAATATATTTTATCTTGATATTTCATATTTATTTCACTAGGCAGTCCCCAATTATTGGTGGGGGTTCCGTTCTCGACGTGGTGCTGATAAGCAAAAATCTTCATTAACCGAAACTCGGCAATTTATGGTGCTTAGGGTGCCAAGTTTCGCCGATAACCAGTCATGGTGCCATTAATGGCACCTTTGTTAGGTATGTTATGACCCAGCACTGTAGCATAACTAATAACTACAGGACACTATCCCAATGGCGTCCTGAACTCTTCTTCGAGGCCGAGGCATCTCAAGTGTGAAAATGAGTGAAAGGGGAACCTCCTCCATGCTTGCTCTCTCTCTCTCTCTCTCTCTCTCTCTCTCTCTCTCTTCTCTCTCTCTCTCTCTCAGAATAAATCCAGAATAATTTCACTCTTTTGAGATTTAATATGTGTACTGCATATATCCTTTAATGAATTATGGACTACTGTATCAACATAAAAATTTTAAAATATACTAAAATTCCATCATCAGTTGTGTTACAATTTTTTTTATTTCTCTGATGTATGCTCTATGACAACACAATGGCAAGTGGGATTGGAAGTATCCAATAACAGAGCTTGTAGCAACTCCCTTTCTCAATGACAACATGCTGTTGGGTGGAGGGACTGACAGCAGCCAATAACAGCTCGCAACAACCCCTCCTATTTCCTTGACAACTTGCTATTGGCTGGAAGGGTGGGATTTTAACCAACCACAGATCTTGTAACTAAAGGGCTTAGCATACAGTAACAGTTGGGTTGAGTAGTATTTTTTTTTTCTATCTCTCTCTGAGATAAGAGGGATTTATTTATGCATAGTATTTAACATGTAGACAGTGGTCCCCCTATATTCGCGGGGGATGCGTACCAGAACCCCCCTGAATAGCTAGAACCTGCAAATAGTTGGAACCCCCATAAAAATGCTTAAAACCTCCTATTTTGTTAGTTAAAACTCAAGAAAAACCCACTAAAAAATTTTATACCTGGTTTTTTCAATAGTTTTATCACAAAAAGTGCATTTTATGATGAAATTGATTTTAAAAAAAAGGAACTTATAGATATTTCTCATAGAAAAATATCTCGAACAGGCAAATTTTCCACAAATAATGCGGGGAAATGTTCCAGAGAGAAATCTGCAAATGTGAGAGTCCGAGAATCCGGAGAACACGAATATGGGGTCCACTGTATTGATATTTTTGTATAGTTTTGTATAAACATGGGCAACAGAGCAGAATAGTAAAAATTTGGAGGGTTTTTTTATGAAAAGCTATATAAAAATGCAGGTTACAGTCTTTTCAAGACACCCAAAGGACACTCAAAGGATTAAACATAAGGTTTTCTTACGATTTTCTATTATTATTTCGTGTTATGATGATTTTTGGCCTATGATGCAGTGTCAGAACGGAATCAGTGTTGTAAACCAGAGACTTCCTGTACAGTTTTCAATATACCCAAACCATTGAGAGCAAGGTTTTCTTAGGATTTTTGATGATGTTACGGTTTAGAACAAATTTTGGCTTATGATGGAGCGCAAGAACACAACACCCCCTCGTAAACCAGGGTCTGCTGTAATGATGATAACGATGAAGGTGAACAGGGTCTCTCTTTGACATCCTCTTGCAGTTAAGTATATGTCTTCAGCAATTCCTCCAGGGGAAGATCCACGTCAGGAGACATCAGGGGGCGTGTTGATGTTGATGGAACAGGATGGCTAACCGCAGGCGCAGTGACAGGAGTCATGGTGACCTTGGATCCCATAACTGAAACTGTACGGTGGTGCACCCCCCAATTCATGGGGGGATGTGTGCCAGACACTCCCCCCAAAAAGTTAGGAACCCCTATAAAAATACTGAAAACACATTATTTTGTTAGTTAAAACTCAGGAAAAACCAACTAGAAATTTTTATACTTTTTTTTTTTTTTAAGTTTTATCAGAAGAAGCGCATTTAATGAGGAAATTGATTAAAAAAAATGAATTTCTAGATATTTCTTATAGGAAATTACCGCGAATAGGTGAATTTTCCACGAATAATAGGGGGAAATGTTCCTGAGAGAAATCCGCGAAAGCGTGACTCCACGAATCCGGAGAACGTGAATACGGGGGGTCCACTGTAGTTCCTGTTACTGAAGCAGTAGAGACGGTAGGCATATCAGATGCACTACGGTGCGATCAAGCCCCATAGTGATATTGATGGCTCCCCAGGAAGACCTATGGATGGCCAGAGGTTCCTAAGATCTTGAATGATCTTCCTGATATCTCCCAGACCTGAAAAATATGGGTTATCAGGGGCTACCTCCCTTTGCCCAGGGGAAGAATGCTCCCTCTTCAAGCAGATGGAAGAAGTCCTTGAGAGATCGTGATAGGCCCACAGCCCTCCGCCTGAACCACCCATTGCCAAAGCAACAGGGGAACGTGGAGGAGAAACCTCTCCCATTGATGAAATAGCAGCCAAAGGGAGTTGTATGGGAAGAGACAAGGAGCTACCCAGCATCCTCGGAGGAGAATAACCCCGAGGACAGGCGTGTAACCCTCCTGGATTTCCTCTTTCCAGTGAACCTCATCCACTGCTCCAGGGACCAAACACAATACTACGCATAAGAAGAATCAATCATAAAGCACACAAGTTTGCAATATCTCGTACAGTGTGTGGGTCTACTTCAAAGGATGAAAGAAAGTAGTTGCATTGCCGCTCTCGAACATCTGGGCTAAAGTGGGGTCTAGGCTTGGATGATTCTTGGGTTTACAGTATAAGAATAGATATTACAAAATGTGCAAAGCACAACAAAGGAAGGAAAACACCAGGATGAAGACAAGAGATAACAGCCAGTAAACATTTGGGCAGAGGAAGGTATACAAATGTGTGGGCTCTGGATGAAGGCTATAAGGCAAATAGTCACGCAACTCAGTGAAGGGAGGTGGTGAGGGTACCCCTCACCCACCCCACTGGTAGTTCCACTACCGAACAAAACTGTTGTGTAGAATAGCCGGCTTCAACTTGTGAAGAAGGTAATTCCTAAGTAAAGACCGATGATTTGTAATCATGTAGGAATAAAGAATATTTTTCAATTACCTATTAGTACAATATTTTTCTTCTGAACCACACAGGGAGCAAAAAGGGGCGGAGCAGGACTAAGTGGAATTGACCTAGGCTATCAGGTAGGCTAATGGGGGAGGAGAGGCAACACTGGAAAAGAAAAAGAAAAGACTGAGTAGGTTGATAGCATCCCATAACAAATTATCTATGTAATGTATCAGCCTCTAGCATCTTTCTATTTCAAAAAATATTAATCCTCTCATCAGATCACTCATTATCATCACATCAAGAAAACCACACTCGTACCTCAACAGCCAAGCCATCATGCACAACCGAAACATTCAGTGGGAAACAGATGATTACAGAGACAGTCCAAGCAGGTTAGTCAATTGTTATTTTGTTTTATTTTGAATGCCCATTGCACCTAATGAACTTTAACAGTAGGTAAGATTCATTCTAAATAATAAGTATTGTTTTCTCTTAAAATTTATGTAGCTGCACCATCCACAACAAGGCATTTGAAGAACCTTACAAAGAACACTTCTTAACACGACACTTTAGCTTCCTGTTAAGGCATGACTAAAGTGGATTACCCTCAATCACAGAAGTTTCAGCAATGCACAATTACTGCATTGTTTCCTCATACTCACCACAGCAACAAAATTTCAAGGCCAATGTAAAATTAATGGATTTTATCTGAATACTATTAACATAAAAACAAAATATTATCCTAAATGAAAATATGATCCAGCGTGTAATTGCAATATGTTACGAAATCTTACCATCATGCCTTCAAAAACATGAAAATAACTTACTCCTCATATCTTTTTCTTTGGGAACCTCTTTAATGCCATTACGAAGTTCTCTCAACAACAAAGTCTTGAGGTACTCAACACACAGTGGAGGTGAACCTGGATGAGTTTCAACAGCATCTTTTAAAACTTGGCCAATGAACTCTTTTGAATATTTCTGCCTCTGTAATAGCTGGACCTAAAAAGAAAAAAAAGAAAAAAAAAAGATGTTTGAATATATTAATTCTGATACAAAAAAAATGAAACTTGGGGCCCAAATATTTTCTAAAAAATCTTAATTACCTTGTTTCACAACAAACCCCTTGTTTACATGAACCCACATCCAATCTCCACAGACCCTAAGATTCCATTCTAAAAAGAGCAGATTCTATGTTCACTCATTACCTACACCATGAATTCTGGGTTCATGACAGGTAAAAGTAAGTTTAGTTATCCTAAACTTGAATAATATTAAAATTTCGTCATTTCAATATCTAAAAATATTTCTCGATGCACAAAAATTAATCCAATTTTATTAACCATTTCTATAACTGTTCCTCCATATAGAAAATAAGTGACTTTCATTTATCAGGTTGATAATCCGATAAGCACTGAAAAATTGCCGATTTTCGGTTATTGTCATGCCATCAGAATGAAACCCCCCTGTATATAAAACAATTTAATAGTCCTGTTCTCTTCTATATATATATATATATATATATATATATATATATATATATATATATATATATATATATATACATACATATATATATATATATATATACAGTTACCATCCGAGTTACGACCTAGATCCGTTCCGACCAACAGGTCGTATGTCAGAATGGTCGTTAGTCGAAAATACCAGCCAAAATGGCCGACACGTGGATTATAAGTACTGGTTAAAGTGGAAGATTATACTGTACTCGAGGACATATGATATGAATGTGTTGCATTTCTAAGTAACTTTTTCTGTTGAATAATATTATTGTGTATATACAAGCTGTTTATTTATCATTTTATGCCTTTTAGTTTCACTTTTATAATTTTATCATATATTTCTGTTGAATTAATAATATTACTGTACATATGTATATACAAGCTGTTTATTTATAATTTTTATGCTTTTTAGTTTCACTTTTATCATACTTTTTCTGTTGAATAATATTACTGTTGTACTATACGTACAAGCTGTTTATGTATTTATCATTTTTATGCCTTTTAGTTTCACTTTATCATTTTATCATAGAGATATTTTTAATATTATACTGTAGGTGCAATGTATTTAGCTTTTTTTTTCAGTTGCTTAGTTGATATACTACGTACATACATCTTAATATAATATGGTTTTAGAAATAAAATATTTATTACTGCAGTTGAATTTATTATACAAAAATACAAATGAAGATCAAAATACGAAAATAGAAAAGTTACAGTTCAAAAATAGAACATACAGTACTGTAGTACAAAATAGAAAATACATATGCATGTAAAAAAATAAGCAAAACAACACTCAAAATTAATGTTCACTGGTGCTTGGTTCGACGTCATCAACACTTTCTTCATACGCACGGTCGAAAGAAAGATCAGCTGTTAAGTCAGGCGAGGCAGGGGATGGGGAAGGGGTGGTTACTGCGCTGGCCGATGTAGGGAGGGGGTGGCTTCCATGCTGGATGAGGCGGGCTTTTGTGTTCGTTTGACAAACATGCTAAGTGTCGTTTGGATCTTCTGCTTTTTCTTTTCATCGTAGATTTCTTTGTATGGCCTCATTACTTCTTGCATAGATCTCTCTATCCGGGCAAACCGTTCAACATTCGGCGCCGTCGTAACTGTCATACCGCGCC